>NC_052313.1:3780081-3874947 GCF_016432855.1 Salvelinus namaycush | reverse complement strand
CAACTGTTACCAACACAACACAGCTGTTACCAACACAACGTTACCAACACAACTGTTACCAAAAAACACAGCTGTTACCAACACAACACAGCTGTTACCAACACAACACAGCTGTACCAACACAACACAACCGTTACCAACACAACTGTTACCAAAACAACACAGCTGTTACAACACAACACAGCTGTTACCAACACAACTATTACCAACACAACATAGCTGTTACCAACACAACACAGCTGTTACCACACAACACAGCTGTTACCAACACAACACAGCTGTTACCAACACAACACAACTGTTACCAACACAACACAGCTGTTACCAAAACAACACAGCTGTTACCAACACAACACAGCTGTTACCAACACAACTGTTACCAACACAACACAGCTGTTACCAACACAACACAGCTGTTACCAACACAACTGTTACCAAAACAACACAACTGTTACCAACACAACACAGCTGTTACCAACACAACACAGCTGTTACCAACACAACACAGCTGTTACCAACACAACACAACTGTTACCAACACAACACAGCTGTTACCAACACAACACAGCTGTTACCAACACAGCTGTTACCAACACAACACAACTGTTACCAACACAACACAGCTGTTACCAACACAACACAGCTGTTACCAACACAACACAACTGTTACCAACACAACACAACTGTTACCAACACAACACAGCTGTTACCAAAACAACACAGCTGTTACCAACACAACTGTTACCAACACAACACAGCTGTTACCAACACAACACAGCTGTTACCAACACAGCTGTTACCAAAACAACACAGCTGTTACCAACACAGCTGTTACCAAAACAATACAGCTGTTACCAACACAACACAGCTGTTACCAACACAACTGTTACCCACACAACACAGCTGTTACCAACACAACACAGCTGTTACCAACACAGCTGTTACCAAAACAACACAGCTGTTACCAACACAACACAACTGTTACCAACACAACTGTTACCAAAACAACACAACTGTTACCAACACAACACAGCTGTTACCAACACAACACAACTGTTACCAACACAACTGTTACCAACACAACACAGCTGTTACCAACACAACTGTTACCAACACAGCTGTTACCAACACAGCTGTTACCAACACAACTGTTACCAACACAACTGTTACCAAAACAACACAACTGTTACCAACACAACACAGCTGTTACCAACACAACACAACTGTTACCAACACAACTGTTACCAACACAACACAGCTGTTACCAACACAACTGTTACCAACACAGCTGTTACCAACACAACTGTTACCAACACAACTGTTACCAAAACAACACAGCTGTTACCAACACAACACAGCTGTTACCAACACAACACAGCTGTTACCAACACAACACAGCTGTTACCAACACAGCTGTTACCAACACAACACAACTGTTACCAACACAGCTGTTACCAAAACAACACAGCTGTTACCAACACAACACAGCTGTTACCAACACAACACAGCTGTTACCAACACAACACAGCTGTTACCAACACAACACAACTGTTACCAACACAACTGTTACCAAAACAACACAGCTGTTACCAACACAACACAGCTGTTACCAACACAACACAACTGTTACCAACACAACACAGCTGTTACCAACACAACACAACTGTTACCAAAACAACACATCTGTTACCAACACAGCTGTTACCAACACAACACAACTGTTACCAACACAACTGTTACCAAAACAACACAACTGTTACCAAAACAACACAACTGTTACCAACACAACACAGCTGTTACCAACACAACACAGCTGTTACCAACACAGCTGTTACCAACACAACACAACTGTTACCAACACAACTGTTACCAAAACAACACAACTGTTACCAACACAACACAGCTGTTACAAAACAACACAACTGTTACCAACACAACTGTTACCAAAACAACACAGCTGTTACCAACACAACACAGCTGTTACCAACACAACTGTTACCAACACAACACAGCTGTTACCAACACAACACAGCTGTTACCAACACAACACAGCTGTTACCAACACAACACAGCTGTTACCAACACAACACAACTGTTACCAACACAACACAGCTGTTACCAAAACAACACAGCTGTTACCAACACAACACAGCTGTTACCAACACAACTGTTACCCACACAACACAGCTGTTACCAACACAACACAGCTGTTACCAACACAGCTGTTACCAAAACAACACAGCTGTTACCAACACAACACAACTGTTACCAACACAACTGTTACCAAAACAACACAACTGTTACCAACACAACACAGCTGTTACCAACACAACACAACTGTTACCAACACAACTGTTACCAACACAACACAGCTGTTACCAACACAACTGTTACCAACACAACACAGCTGTTACCAACACAACTGTTACCAACACAACTGTTACCAAAACAACACAACTGTTACCAACACAACACAGCTGTTACCAACACAACACAGCTGTTACCAACACAACTGTTACCAACACAACACAGCTGTTACCAACACAACTGTTACCAACACAACTGTTACCAAAACAACACAGCTGTTACCAACACAACACAGCTGTTACCAACACAACACAGCTGTTACCAACACAACACAACCGTTACCAACACAACTGTTACCAAAACAACACAGCTGTTACCAACACAACACAGCTGTTACCAACACAACTATTACCAACACAACACAGCTGTTACCAACACAACACAGCTGTTACCAACACAACACAGCTGTTACCAACACAACACAGCTGTTACCAACACAACACAACTGTTACCAACACAACACAGCTGTTACCAAAACAACACAGCTGTTACCAACACAACACAGCTGTTACCAACACAACTGTTACCAACACAACACAGCTGTTACCAACACAACACAGCTGTTACCAACACAGCTGTTACCAACACAACACAACTGTTACCAACACAACTGTTACCAAAACAACACAGCTGTTTCCAAACACCACACAACTGTTACCAACACAACTGTTACCAACACAACTGTTACCAAAACAACACAGCTGTTACCAACACAACACAACTGTTACCAACACAACTGTTACCAAAACAACACAACTGTTACCAACACAACACAGCTGTTACCAACACAACACAACTGTTACCAACACAACTGTTACCAACACAGCTGTTACCAACACAGCTGTTACCAACACAACTGTTACCAACACAACACAGCTGTTACCAACACAACTGTTACCAACACAACTGTTACCAACACAACACAGCTGTTACCAACACAACACAGCTGTTACCAACAAAACACAACTGTTACCAACACAACACAGCTGTTACCAACACAACACAACTGTTACCAACACAACACATCTGTTACCAACACAGCTGTTACCAACACAACACAACTGTTACCAACACAACTGTTACCAAAACAACACAACTGTTACCAACACAACACAGCTGTTACCAACACAACACAGCTGTTACCAACACAACACAGCTGTTACCAACACAACTGTTACCAAAACAACACAACTGTTACCAACACAACACAGCTGTTACCAACACAACTGTTACCAACACAACACAGCTGTTACCAACACAGCTGTTACCAACACAACACAACTGTTACCAACACAACTGTTACCAAAACAACACAACTGTTACCAACACAACACAGCTGTTACCAACACAACACAGCTGTTACCAACACAACACAGCTGTTACCAACACAACACAGCTGTTACCAACACAACACAACTGTTACCAACACAACACAACTGTTACCAACACAGCTGTTACCAACACAACACAGCTGTTACCAACACAACTGTTACCAAAACAACACAACTGTTACCAACACAACACAACTGTTACCAACACAACTGTTACCAACACAACACAGCTGTTACCAACACAACACAGCTGTTACCAACACAGCTGTTACCAACACAACACAACTGTTACCAACACAACTGTTACCAAAACAACACAACTGTTACCAACACAACACAGCTGTTACAACACAACACAACTGTTACCAACACAACTGTTACCAAAACAACACAGCTGTTACCAACACAACACAGCTGTTACCAACACAACTGTTACCAACACAACACAGCTGTTACCAACACAACACAGCTGTTACCAACACAACACAGCTGTTACCAACACAACACAACTGTTACCAACACAACACAGCTGTTACCAAAACAACACAGCTGTTACCAACACAACACAGCTGTTACCAACACAACTGTTACCCACACAACACAGCTTTTACCAACACAACACAGCTGTTACCAACACAGCTGTTACCAAAACAACACAGCTGTTACCAACACAACACAACTGTTACCAACACAACTGTTACCAAAACAACACAACTGTTACCAACACAACACAGCTGTTACCAACACAACACAACTGTTACCAACACAACTGTTACCAACACAACACAGCTGTTACCAACACAACTGTTACCAACACAACACAGCTGTTACCAACACAACTGTTACCAACACAACTGTTACCAAAACAACACAACTGTTACCAACACAACACAGCTGTTACCAACACAACACAACTGTTACCAACACAACTGTTACCAACACAACACAGCTGTTACCAACACAACTGTTACCAACACAACACAGCTGTTACCAACACAACTGTTACCAACACAACTGTTACCAAAACAACACAGCTGTTACCAACACAACACAGCTGTTACCAACACAACACAGCTGTTACCAACACAACACAGCTGTTACCAACACAGCTGTTACCAACACAACACAACTGTTACCAACACAGCTGTTACCAAAACAACACAGCTGTTACCAACACAACACAGCTGTTACCAACACAACACAGCTGTTACCAACACAACACAGCTGTTACCAACACAACACAACTGTTACCAACACAACTGTTACCAAAACAACACAGCTGTTACCAACACAACACAGCTGTTACCAACACAACACAACTGTTACCAACACAACACAGCTGTTACCAACACAACACAACTGTTACCAACACAACACAGCTGTTACCAACACAGCTGTTACCAACACAACACAACTGTTACCAACACAACTGTTACCAACACAACACAGCTGTTACCAACACAACACAGCTGTTACCAACACAACACAGCTGTTACCAACACAGCTGTTACCAAAACAACACAGCTGTTACCAACACAACACAGCTGTTACCAACACAACACAGCTGTTACCAACACAACACAACTGTTACCAACACAACACAACTGTTACCAACACAACACAACTGTTACCAACACAACACAGCTGTTACCAACACAACACAGCTGTTACCAACACAACTGTTACCAACACAACTGTTACCAACACAACTGTTACCAACACAACACAGCTGTTACCAACACAACACAGCAGTTACCAACACAACTGTTACCAACACAACTGTTACCAACACAACTGTTACCAACACAACACAACTGTTACCAACACAACTGTTACCAACACAACGGTAGTGACGGCCATGGCGAGGACATTGGAGAAAGTGTTTATGCGTAGAGAATAGCCAATGTCCATCAGTAACTGAACCTTCTATTCAACTATTGGACATTTAAATCCCTACCACCTGTTGACCTGTTGACCTGTTGTGGAGCTAGATAATAGTAAGGAGCGGTGACGTAATGATCCAGATGAATAATAAGTGTGAGAGTGTTCTCTTCAATTCTTGTGGTGTTTCCCGACAGACTGTTTTCATAGTAATGTCTTGATTTACAACAGCATGATTCTGTTGTAACACTGTACGTGGTCTTTTAAAATGTTCCCATAGGGACTACTGACTGTTGGTCATTTTCACTTGACACACTGGAATACTAACTGCTGTAGCGGTTTTAAACCTGATTGACAGGGATAGTATCTGAATGTGGCACCTAATCTTCTTCCCTATCCCTCTTTTCAGAAAATATGAAAAGAGAGGAGAATTATCTGTCCATATTACTTGGGAGGGAGCTAGATAATGGACCCAGCTGTAAGTACCATATCTTTTTAGTCAGACATTTTCACTCAGCCTCACAGCCTCAGAATCATGATTTCTACCTTTGTCTTTTCTACCTGAACAGAATAATATAATTACTGGGAGCTGAATGAGGCAAAGCTTCAACACAACAGGATAAAAGGAAAACATTACTGGCTCATGAAGGTAGTCAACAGATGCAGTGTTTAATTTTTAATTTCACTTAGTTTATTATCTTTTTCACTTGCTTTGGCAATATAAACATATGTTTGAGAGAGAGAGAGAGAGAGAGACCAGTTAGTCAGGCTGATTGACGTAGTATGTAGATCTGGTTAAAGTGACTATGCATATATGATGAACAGAGAGTAGCAGTAGCGTAGAAGAGGGGTTGGTGGGTGGTGGGTGGCGGGACACAATGCAGATAGCCTGGTTAGCCAATGTGCGGGAGCACTGGTTGGTCGGGCCAATTGAGGTAGTATGTACTTGAATGTATAGTTAAAGTGACTATGCATATATGATAAACAGAGAGTAGCAGCAGCGTAAAAAGAGGGGTTGGGGGGGGGGGCACACAATGCAAATAGTCCGGGTAGCCATTTGATAACCTGTTCAGGAGTCGTATGGCTTGGGGGTAAAAACTGTTGAGAAGCCTTTTGGTCCTAGACTTGGCACTCCGGTACCGCTTGCCATGCGGTAGCAGAGAGAACAGTCTATGACTGGGGTGGCTGGGGTCTCTGACAATTTTTAGGGCCTTCCTCTGACACCACCTGGTACAGAGGTCCTGGATGGCAG
Source organism: Salvelinus namaycush (assembly GCF_016432855.1). Classification (NCBI taxonomy): domain Eukaryota; kingdom Metazoa; phylum Chordata; class Actinopteri; order Salmoniformes; family Salmonidae; genus Salvelinus; species Salvelinus namaycush. The sequence goes on along the minus strand of NC_052313.1, from coordinate 3,868,116 downwards.
GCAGCTTAGCCCCAGTGATGTACTGGGCTATACGCACTACCCTCTGTAGTGCCTTGCGGTCGGAGGCTGAACAGTTGCCATACCAGGCAGTGATGCAACCAGTCAGGATGCTCTCGATGTTGCAGCTGTAGAACCTTTTGAGGATCTGGGGACCCATGCCAAATCTTTTTAGTTTCCTGACGGGGAATGGGTTTTGTCGTGCCCTCTTCACGACTGTCTTGGTGTGTTTGGACCATGTTAGTTTGTTGGTCATGTGGACACCAAGGAACTTAAAGCTCTCAACCTGTGTCACGTTCCTGACCGGTTTTCTGTTATTTTGTATGTGTTAGTCGGTCAGGGCGTGAGTTTGGGTGGGCAGTCTATGTTATGTGTTTCTATGTTGGTAAAGGGTGACCTGATATGGTTCTCAATTAGAGGCAGGTGGTTTTCATTTCCTCTGATTGAGAGCCATATTAAGGTAGGTGTTTTCACATTGATTGTTGTGGGTGGTTGTCTCCTGTGTCTGTGTTTGTCGTGCCACACGGGACTGTTTCGGTTTGTTTGTCAGTTCGTTCTTTTGTGTAGTCATTTTTCCTGTTCGTGAGTTCTTCGTTTTATGTAAGTTCGCATGTCCAGGTCTATCTACTCCGTTTTGTTATTTTGTTAGTTATTCAAGTTAGTTCGTTTTTTGTCTTGTTAAATAAATTCATTATGTCCTATTCCAACGCTGCATTTTGGTCGAATCCTTGCTCCTCCTCTTCGGATGAAGAGGAGGAGGAAATCCGTTACAACCTGCTCCACTACAGCCCTGTCAATGTGAATGGGGGTGTGCTCGGTCCTCCTTTTCCTGTAGTCCACAATCATCTCCTTAGTCTTGGTTACGTTGAGGGATAGGTTGTTATTCTGGCACCACCCGGCATGGTCTCTGACCTCCTCCCTATAGGCTGTCTCATCATTGTCGGTGATCAGGCCTACCACTGTTGTGTCATCTGCAAACTTAATGATGGTGTTGGAGTCGTGCCTGACCATGCAGTCGTGGGTGAACAGGGAGTACAGGAGGGGGCTGAGCACACACCCCTGGGGAGCTCCAGTGTTGACGATCAGCGTAGCAGATGTGTTGCTACCTACCCTCACCACCTGGGGGTGGCCCATCAGGAAGTCCAGGATCCAGTTACAGAGGGAGGTGTTTAGTCCCAGGATCCTTAGCTTAGTGATGAGCTTTGAGGGTACTATGGTGTTGAACGGTGAGCTGTAGTCAATGAATAGCATTCTCACATAAGTGTTCCTTTTGTCCAGGTGGGAAAGGGCAGTGTGGAGTGCAATAGAGATAGCATCATCTGTGAATATGTTAGGGCGGTATGCAAATTGGAGTGGGTCTTGGGTTTCTGGGATAATGGTGTTGATGTGAGCCATTACCAACATTTCAAAGCACTTCATGGCTACAGAATTGAGTGCTACGGGTCTGTATTCATTTAGGCAGGTTGCCTTTGTGTTCTTGGTCACAGGGACTATTGTGGTCTGCTTGAAACGTGTTGGTATTACATACTTAATCAGGGACATGTTGAAAATGTCAGTGAAGACACCTGCCAGTTGGTCAGCACATGCCCGGAGCACACGTCCTGGTAATCCGTCTGGCCCCGCAGCCTTGTGTATGTTGACCTGTTTAAAGGTCTTACACACATCAGCTGCGGAGAGCATGACCACACAGTCGTCCGGAACAGCTGATGCTCTCAGTGTTGCTTGCCTCGAAGCGAGCATAGAAGTGATTTAGCTCGTCTGGTAGGCTCATGTCACTGGGCACCTCGCGGTTGTGCTTCTCTTTGTAGTCTGTAATAGTTTTCAAGCCCTGCCACATAAGACGAGCGTCGGAGCTGGTGTTGTATGATTCAATCTTAGCCCTGTATTGACGCTTTGCCTGTTTGATGGTTTGTCACAGGGCATAGCAGGATTTCTTGTAAGTTAGAGTCCCGCACCTTGAAAGCTGCAGCTCTACCCTTTAGCTCAGTGTGAATGTTGCCTGTAATCCATGGATTCTGGTTGGGGTATGTACGTACAGTCACTGTGGGAACAACATCCTCGATGCACACCAGTGACTGATGTGGTGTACTCCTCAATGCCATTGGAAGAATCCCGGAACATGTTCCAGTCTGTGATAGCAAAACATTTCTGTAGTTTAGCATCTGCTTCATCTGACCACTTTTTTTATAGACCGAGTCACTGGGGCTTCTTGCTTTAATTTGTGCTTGTAAGCAGGAATCATGAGGATAGAGTTGTGGTTGGATTTACCAAATAGAGGGCGAGGGAGAGCTTTCTACTCGTCTCTGTGTGTGGAGTACAGGTGATCTAGAATTTTTTCCCTCTGGTTGCACATTTAACATGTTGATAGAAATTTGGTAGAACTGATTTAAGTTGCCCTGCATTAATTCTTGCCACTATAGGGGGTGCTGTTTCGCATTAGCATAATTTGCTCTACAAATTAAACTGCCTAGTACTCAATTCTTGCTCGTACAATATGCATATTATTGTTATTATTGGATAGAAAACACTCTCTAGTTTCTATAGCCGTTTGAATTATGTCTCTGAGTGGAACAGAACTCATTCTACAGCACTTTTCCTGATATGGAGTGAGATTTCAGAAATCTTGGCCACTGGTCCCAGGTCAGTTTTAAAGTCCCTGTGAATCCTATGAGGATACAAACACTGCCCACGCCTTCCTCTAGATGTCAGTAAGAGGTGACAATTTGAATGGAGTCGATTGCGCAATCAGGGCCTGTATAAAAGAGCACAAGGCGGAAGTGGCTTTCTTTTCCTGCTGCGCCTGACGCACGAAGGACGTCGGACTGGCTCTCTTTCCAAGCTTTGGTTTAGCCACTTATATATCGCCGGTCATGTTTTTACTCGTTATAGGTGTTAAAAACAACATAAGGTAGTTAATTTAAACCGTTTTATAGCAATTTATATCCGTTTAGTGCGATTTTGAGGCATTTCTTTGTGATGCACTTTGAAGCGCCGGGCACGTTTCCAGTACCGGTCGAACGTTAGTGGGCATTTCGACGGACAAGAGGACATCTTTCGACCAAAAGAAGATTAGACCCAAGAAAGGATACATTGCCCAAGATTCTGATGGAAGATCACCTCATAGTAAGAAATATTTAAGATGATAAATCGTTGTTCTGTCGAAAAATTTTAAACGCATATTCCGCCATTTTTTTTGGTATAGCTTCGCTTGCGGAACCCTGTATTGCACAGTAAGGATAATTTTAGAAATGTAATTCAGCGATTGCATTAAGAACTAATTTGTCTTTCGATTGCTGTCCACCCTATATTTTTTAGTAAAGTTTACGATTAGTTATTCATTACGCCAGATCACTGTCCAAAATGGCGCCCGACATTTTCAGGCTAGTTTTGCTAGTATTGTCATTGTATAACCACGTTTTTTTGTGGCTAAATATGCACATTTTCGAACAAACTCTATATGTATGTTGTAATATGATGTTACAGGAGTGTCATCGGAAGAATTCTGAGAAGGTTAGTGAAAAAATTAATATATTTTGGCGATGATTACGTTATCGCTCTCTTTGGCTTGAATCAATGCTCGGGTAACGTTTGCACATGTGGTACGCTAATATAACGATTTATTGTGTTTTCGCTGTAAAACACTTAGAACATATGAAATATTGTCTGAATTCACAAGATCTGTGTCTTTCCATTGCTGTGAGCTGTGTATTTTTAAGAAATGTTTTATGATTAGTAATTAGGTAATACACGTTGCTCTCTGTATTTATTCTAGTCGAGTTGTGATGGTGGGTGCAATTGTAAACTATGATTTCTACCTGAAATATGCACATTTTTCTAACAAAACCTATCCTATACAATAAATATGTTATCAGACTGTCATCTGATGAGGTTTTTTCTTGGTTAGTGGCTATCAATATCTTTATTTGGCCGAATTGGTGATAGCACCTGATGGAGTAAGAAACTGATGGAGTTAGAAAAGTGGTGTCTTTTGCTAACGTGGTTAGCTAATAGATTTACATATTTTGTCTTCCCTGTAAAACATTTTAAAAATCTGAAATGGTGGCTTTATTCACAAGATCTGTATCTTTCATTTGGTGTCTTGGACTTGTGATTTAATGATATTTAGATGCTACTATTTAATTGTGACGCTATGCTAGCGATGCTAATCAGTGTGGGGGGGGTGGGGGGTGATCCCGGATACGGGGTTGAGGTTCGTGAAAGGTTATTAAAGTCTCCGGCCACTAGGAGCGCCGCCTCTGGGTGAGTGGTTTCCTGTTTGCTTATTTCCTTATACAGCTGACTGAGTGCGGTCTTAGTGCCAGCATCTGTCTGTGGTGGTAAATAAACAGCCACGAAAAGTATAGCTGAAAACTCTCTAGGCAAGTAGTGTGGCCTGCAATTTATCACAATATACTCTACTTCAGGAAAAAAATCTAGAGACTTCCTTAGATTTCGTGCACCAGCTGTTTACAAAAATGCACAGACCGCCCCCCCTCGTCTTACTGGAGTGTGCTGTTCTATCTTTCCAGTGCAGCGTATATCCCGCTAGCTGAATATCCATGTCATCATTCAGCCACGATTCCGTGAAACATAGAATATTACAGTTTTTGATGTCCCGTTGGTAGGATATTCGTGATCGTACCTTGTCTAATTTATTGTCCAATGATTGCACGTTGGCGAGTAGTATTCACGGTAACGGCAGCTTTCCCACTCGCCTTCTCCGGGTCCTGACCAGGCATCTGGCTCTTTGTCCTCTGTACCTGCGTCGCTTCCTCTTGCAAATAACGGGGATGCTGGCCCTGTTGGGTGTTTGGAGAATGTCTTGTGCATCTTGCTTGTTGAAGAAAAAATCTTTGTCTAATCCGAGGTGAGTGATCGCTGTCCTGGTATCCAGAAGCTCTTTTTTGCCGTAAGATACGGTTGCAGAAACATTATGTACAAAATAAGTTACAAATGACGCGAAAACCCCCCACATAATAGCACAATTGGTTGGGCGCCCATAAAACTGCTGCCATTTCTTCCGCCGCCATTTTAGAATAGAGAGATGAACCTGGAGAAGAGTCCCCTAAGCAAGCTGGTCCTGGGGCTCTGTTCACAAACACAAACACACCCCACAGAGCCCCAGGACAGCAACACAATTAGACCAAACCAAATCATGAGAAAACAAAAAGATAGTTACTTGACACATTGGAAAGAATTAACAAAAAAACTGAGCAAACTAGAATGCTATTTGGCCCTAAACAGAGAGTACACAGTGGCAGAATACCTGACCACTGTGGCTGACCCAAACTTAAGGAAAGCTTTGACTATGTACATTCTCAGTGAGCATAGCCTTGCTATTGAGAAAGGCCGCCGTAGGCAGACCTGGCCCTCAAGAGAAGACAGGCTATGTGCACACTGCCCACAAAATGAGGTGGAAACTGAGCTGCACTTCCTAACCTCCTGCCCAATGTATGACCATATTAGAGACACATGTTTCCCTCAGATTACACAGATCCACAAAGAATTTGAAAACTAACCTGATTTTGAAAAACTCCCATATCTACTGGGTGAAATACCACAGTGTGCCATCACAGCAGCAAGATGTGTGGCCTGTTGCCACAAGAAAAGGTCAACCAGTGAAGAACAAACACCATTGTAAATACAACCCATTTTTATGCTTATTTATTTTCCCTTTTGTACAGTACTTCAACCATTTGTACATCGTTACAACACTGTATATATATATATATGTACATAATATGACATTTGTAGAGTCTTTATTATTTTGGAACTTCTGTGAGTGTAATGTTTACTGTTCATTTTTATGTTTATTTCACTTTTGTATATGATCTACTTTACTTGCTTTGGCAATGTTAACATATGTTTCCCATGCCAATAAAGCCCCTTGGATTGAATTGATACATTTTGGTCTTTCAAGGAGGGGAAGAGCATACTGACCCTTAGCCATTGTCTTCAATTTGTAAGTCGCTCTGGATAAGAGCGTCTGCTAAATGACTTAAATGTAAATGTTAAATGTCTTGGGCCATTTGCAGCCAGAGGTGATAGAGAGCACATAGGTTTGGGCTGAGCCTACACTAAAGTCCTAATATCTTTTAGTGGGATGGGACCTGCCCTGTCCAGAGCCCTCTGTGGTAGACCAGACCAGGCCAATGTTCCGGGAGATAGCCCTTGGCTTGAGTAAGCCATCGATCAGTGTTTGGGACCTGTGTGAACACAATACTGACATTTATAGTCAGGCCCAGTGATTCATCAGGACCGAAACAAGATCAGGCTGTAATCAATCATGACTGCAACAGGACTGGGTTGACTCAGCCATTCATTGGGCTCTCTTTCGCTCTCTAATGGAATCCGGTCAGCCAGGGAAGATATACAGTTTTGGGCAAAGATCCACTGTGGAATCAAAAATGAAAATCAATAATTAGGGAACATGTTTTAGATGAGGACTGCATTTTGAGTCTGGTTTCTTGAGGGCATTTTTCTAAAGAATACAGTACGTGGCCAAAAGTATGTGGATCCCTGCTTGTCGAACATCTCATTCCAAAATCATGGGCATTAATATGGAGTTGGTCCCCCTTTTGCTACTATAATAGCCTCCACTCTTCTGGGAAGGCTTTCCACTAGATGCTGGAACATTACTGCAGTGACTTGCTTCCATTCAGTCAAAATAGCATTAGTGAGGTCAGACATTGATGTTGGGCGATTAGGCCTGGCTCACAGTGAGAGTTCCAATTCATCCCAAAGGTGTTTTAGGAGGTTGAGGTCAGGGCACTGTGCAGACCAGTCAAGTTCTTCCACACCGATCTCGACAAACCGTTTCTGTATGGACCTCGCTTTGTGAACGTGGGCATTGTCATGGTGAAACAACAAAGGGCCTTCCCCAAACTGTTGCCACAAAGTTGGAAGCACAGAATCATCTAGAATGTCATTGTATGTGGAGCGTTAATATTTTTCCTTCACTGGAACTAAGGGGCCTAGCTCAAACCATGAAAAACATATGTCCTGTATTACTAAATGAGTTGAGTTTACAAACCACACACAAGTCAGAGTTATATTTTACATTCCATCTTTAATTATATGAGCTTCACCATAGCCCTTTTGACTCTCAGATTCAGTGTCTATAAATGAATTCTCTGAGAGTCCCTACAAAACAATTCTTAGTATCTTTTATAGCCAAGACACACCCCTCTCAACTCACATGACGAACCACAGATCTTAGGAACAGTTCACAAAGAACCTTTTACTTGAAAGAGGAGTATCCCATAGCTAGATAGCATTAGCTATAAATTATCGTTCAGTTTGGTCTCCTAATACGAGATTCTAATCTCGTTCTTGGTACCACTTAGTACGAAAACATTACCTCATCCAATGGCATATATCAATTGTCAATTCTAGATACTCCCATCTCAAATACACCCCCTCCTGGACAAGCTCAGAAAGGGGAGTGATTCTCTAGGTCATATACCAGGTCAAGATTCATACATCAGAGGGGTAATACAATGATTCCAGACACTGCCATACTCCTCTCCCCAAATGGGAGAAGAAGGGAGTGACTAGCATACAGACATAGTGGAGTCCTTCTCCCTTTCTGATATTCTGCATATTATGAAAATAAAACATATTATTTATCTATGTTACCTAACTAATTCTGATTCAGCTACGACACATCCCCAGGCCATTATTCCTCCTCCACTGGACTTTACAGTTGGCACTATGGATTCGGGCAGGTAGCGTTCTCCTGTCATCCACCAAACCCAGATTCGTCCGTCGGACTGCCAGATGGTGAAGCGTTGTTCATCACTCCAGAGAACGCGTTTCCACTGCTCCAGAGTCTTAGGCCTCACTCCCCCCTATCTGAGATATCTGCTGCAGCCCTCATCCTTCACATACAACACCCGTTCTGCCAGTCACATTTTGTTAAAGGTCCCCGAAGCACACACATCGCTGGATCGCTCCTCTTTTCAGTTCGCTGCAGCTAGCGACTGGAACGAGCTGCAACAAACAATCAAACTGGACAGTTTTATCTCAATCTCTTCATTCAAAGACTCAATCATGGACACTCTTACTGACAGTTGTGGCTGCTTTGCGTGATGTATTGTTGTCTCTACTTTCTTGCCCCTTGTGCGTTTGTCTGTGCTCAATAATGTTTGCACTATGTTTTGTGCCGCTACCGTGTTGTGTTGCTACCATGTTGTTGTTATGTTGTGTTGCTACCATGCTGTGTTGTCAGGTGTTGCTACCATGTTGTTGTCATGTCGTGTTGCTACCATGCTGTGTTGTCATGTGTTGCTGCAATACTATGTTGTTGTCTTAGGTCTCTCTTTATGTAGTGTTGTGTTGTCTCTCTTGTCGTGATGTGTGTTTGACGTATAATTTATTTTTAATCCCCGTCCTCGCAGGAGCCCTTTTGCCATTTGGTAGGCCGTAATTGTAAATAAGAATTTGATCTTAACTGACTTGCCTAGTTAAATAAAGGTTAAATAAATAAAATGTCCAATGGTGGCGAGCTTTACACCCTTCCAGCCGGCGCTTGGCATTGCACATTATGATCTTAGGCTTGTGTGCGGCTGCTCGGCCATGGAAACCCATTTTATTAAGCTCCCGACGAAGAGTTATTGTGCTGATGTTGATTCAAGAGGTAGTTTGGAACTCGGTAGTGAGTGTTGCAACCGAGGACAGAAGATTTTTACACAGTGCGCGCTTCAGCACTCAGCGGTCCCGTTCTGTGAGCTTGTGTGGCCAACCACTCCTCGTCTGAGCTGTTGTTGCTCCTAGAAGGTTCCACTTAACAAAAACAGCACTTACAGTTAACCCGGGGCAGCTCTAGCAGGGCAGAAATTTGACGAACTGACTTGTTGGAAAGGTGGCATCCTATGACGGTGCCACATTGAAAGTCACTGAGCTCTTCAGTAAGAGCCATTCTACTGCCAATGTTTGTCTAGGGATATTGCAAGGCTGTAAACCAACCCCTAACATGAGAGATTAAACAGGTCCAAACCAACCCCTGCTAGGATAGATTAAACAGGTCCAAACCAACCCCTGCTAGGAGAGATTAAACAGGTCCAAACCAACCCCTAATAGGATAGATTAAACAGGTCCAAACCAACCCCTAATAGGATAGATTAAACAGGTCCAACTCCAATTGTGCTCAGACACATTTCCAAACGTCCTCCGACCATCCTCCTTCCCACAAGAACACAAATGTTGCTCAAAGCCAAAGATGCTCCTCAACACAATCTGAACAAACATCAAAGATGTTTATGTTTTACTGACCAGTCCCATTGAGGCCCAGCCTCTTGGTGTGTTGTTCTGACCAGGTCCCATTGAGGCCCAGCCTCTTGGTGTGTTGTACTGACCAGGTCCCATTGAAGCCCAGTCTCTTGGTGTTGTTCTGACCAGCTCCCATTGAGACCCCAGCCTCTTGGTGTGTTGTACTGACCAGGTCCCATTGAGGTCCAGCCTCTTGGTGTGTTGTACTGACCAGCTCCCATTGAGGAACAGCCTCTTGGTGTGTTTTACTGACCAGGTCCCATTGAGGCCTAGCCTCTTGGTGTGTTGTACTGACCAGGTCCCATTGAGGCCCAGTCTCTTGGTGTTTTACTGACCAGGTCCCATTGAGGTCCAGCCTCTTGGTGTGTTGTACTGACCAGGTCCCATTGAGGCCTAGCCTCTTGGTGTGTTGTACTGACCAGGTCCCATTGAGGCCCAGTCTCTTGGTGTTTTACTGACCAGGTCCCATTGAGGTCCAGCCTCTTGGTGTGTTGTACTGACCAGGTCCCATTGAGGCCTAGCCTCTTGGTGTTGTACTGACCAGGTCCCATTGAGGCCCAGCCTCTTGCTGTGTTGTACTGACCAGTCCCATTGAGGCCCAGCCTCTTGGTGTTTTACTGACCAGGTCCCATTGAGGTCCAGCCTCTTGGTGTGTTGTACTGACCAGGTCCCATTGAGGCCCAGCCTCTTGGTGTTGTACTGACCAGGTCCCATTGAGGCCCAGCCTCTTGGTGTGTTGTACTGACCAGGTCCCATTGAGGCCCAGCCTCTTGGTGTGTTGTACTGACCAGGTCCCATTGAGGCCCAGCCTCTTGGTGTGTTGTACTGACCAGGTCCCATTGAGGCCCAGCCTCTTGGTGTGTTGTACTGACCAGGTCCCATTGAGGCCCAGTCTCTTGGTGTGTTTTACTGACCAGGTCCCATTGAGGTCCAGCCTCTTGGTGTGTTTTACTGACCAGGTCCCATTGAGGCCCAGCCTCGTGGTGTTTTACTGGGATCTTTAGAAACACCCGGATCCATTTTGTACAATACATAATTAATTTCCATGGCAACACAAAGTGAATTGTGCCGTATCAAGCGACACATACGCTGTGAAAGTCTTTGGAGACGAATGTTCACATATGGCTGAACAGATAGATGTTCTTAATTGACAGCCGTGTATGGTGACATTAATAGTAAGCCTGAGACAGAATGTTTTCTGTTCCTGTCACATCTAATTCATCACATACCTCCTGTGGCGGGAACAAAATGATGAAATATTATCACATAGTTTCTTCTGGTATGTTCCTTCCGCTAAGCGGTACTATAGTACGGCAAGTATTTCAGACAGACAGACAAAACAAAACAAGGTTTGAATCTTTAGGGAGAGAGAAAAACCTCAAGTGTTTCACAGTAGGAGTGCTGATCTAGGATCAGGTCCCCCTGTCCTTGTAGGCCGTCATTGTAAATAAGAATTTGTTCTTAACTGACTTGCTTGGTAAAAATAAAGGTAAAAAAAAAAAAAAAAAAAGTTTTTATTGTCTCCTGATCAATCCACACGCAATACCTCATAATGACATCACAATACCCCATAATGACATCACAATACCTCATAATGGAGCTCAATCAATCTGTCTGCTGTTAGGGATGAAGGACATGAATGTTTTAATGTTCTCCTTCAACACAATCATTCACAACAAACTAATAGCAAGAAATTCAGTGTCCAGCGTAGGTTAGTGAAAGCATAGGAGCAACCAATTTAGATATTTTTTTTATTGAAAGACTGTACATGTCATTTTGCTTACAGTGTAAAAGGTCGTGATTCGATTGATGTTAAAGTTCAAAAGAGAAAGGAATGAAATACAAGTATGGTAAAATCACTGGGTGGGAAAACTGTCAATAGCATCCACACAAAATGAATCACTATGCTATAATGACAATGTGACCATCTGACTTCAAACCAGGAAGAAGAAGAAAATGAAGAAACTAAAAATCTGCCATTTTAAAAAAGGATCATGAAAGATTGAAAAGTCTTGCCTGTTGACCAAAACTTGTTTTAAGAAAAAAAAAGGTATGAAATATGTAGTAGACTTTTATAATATAACATAAATACAGGAAATATTAAAACTATTCACAAGTCAAAAGTATAAAAAAATCAGAACATAGCCTTGTGTAGCCTAGATGTATATTTAAGGATCCAACCCTTTTTTTCAATTTTTTGCCTAAAATGACATACCCAAATCTAACTGCCTGTAGCTCAGGACCTGAAGCAAGGATATGCATATTATTAATACAATTTGAAAGGAAACTCTTTGAAGTTTTGTGGAAATGTGAAATGAATGTAGGAGAATAGAACACATTCGATCTGGAAAAAATATCATGTTTTTTTTCATCATCTTTGAAATGCAAGAGAAAGGCCACAATGTATTATTCCAGTTCAGGTGCAATTTAGATTTTGGACACTAGATGGCAGCAGTGTATGTGCAACGTTTTACACTGATCCAATGAACTATTGCATTTCTGTTCAAAATGTTGTATCAAGACTGCCCAAATGTGCCTAATTGGTTTATTGATACAAGTTCATAGCTGTGCACTCTCCTCAAACAATAGCATGGTATTCTTACACTGTAATAGCTACTGTAAATTTGACAGTGCGGATATGATATCAGATATATGCCCATATCAGATATGTCTATGTCCTGGGAAATGTTGTTTTTACTTACAATGTCATTGCTAATCACATTAGCACACGTTAGCTCAACCATTCCGCGGGGGGGGGGACACCGATCCTGTAGAGTGTATCATGGTATAGCTATCTCCTGATAGAACATAGCCACGTGTTGCCTAGATGTTTAACATGGTATAGCTATCTCCTGATAGAACATAGCCATGTGTTGCCTAGATGTTTAACATGGTATAGCTATCTCCTGATAGAACATAGCCATGTGTTGCCTAGATGTTTACCATGGTACAGCTATCTCCTGATAGAACATAGCCACGTGTTGCCTAGATGTTTAACATGGTATAGCTATCTCCTGATAGAACATAGCCATGTGTTGCCTAGATGTTTAACATGGTAAAGCTATCTCCTGATAGAACATAGCCACGTGTTGCCTAGATGTTTAACATGGTAAAGCTATCTCCTGATAGAACATAGCCACGTGTTGCCTAGATGTTTAACATGGTACAGCTATCTCCTGATAGAACATAGCCACATGTTGCCTAGATGTTTAACATGGTAAAGCTATCTCCTGATAGAACATAGCCATGTGTTGCCTAGATGTTTAACATGGTAAAGCTATCTCATGACAGAAAAACAATCACGTACTAATAGTCAATTGATAAAATAAACAACACATGTACAGTCATTTTTGTGAACAAACACACACAGTACACACAATACACACAATACACACAGTACACACAGTACATACAGTACACAACCATAAGAAAATAGACAGCAATTTTTGGCAAAAGGAAATTGAAGTATGTATACATTTTATACAGCTATATTTTTTCATAATTTGAATATAATAACACGAAACAGTTAAGTCTTGCAATGCACACGTTAGCAGATTTTACTCATCCTGAATTTATATGTATATTTTTCAAGCAGCAGCGGTTTGGGCGGCCATCTTGCCTGCGGTTTTGACTCGAGTTTGATTTTAAAGTGCTGGTGTGTGTCGCTGTGTCCTTTGTGATAGTTAAGTGCATTAGTGAGCAAATACAAAAATATCGTTTTCAATGGGCAACATAACAGAGATGTCGATAATATGCTCTGTTCTTCTCTACTGATGGAAAAGACACAAAATTATTATTTAGAAGTGATAAATAAGAACCTATTTGACCAACATTGTGGGGAAATGGATGAATCACCTCCATGGGGAAATCCTCTCTGCTTCAGTAGATGGTGGCATCTGGGACACAGCAGGTCATGTCGTGTAATGAAGAGTCCAGTCGATTCAAGTGGATTTCCAGTTGATTTTCTTCATTGGGGGATTTAGTCCCAAAATAGACGAAATCAATGGAGAAAACCAGCAAGGCCTTTCCCATCATGCTATTGAGGAGTTTTACCTGACTGCTGTATAGGCCACGATACAGGGACTTAACAGACAACAACACTAACAGACCTCATACAGTAGCCATGCATAATGAGTTGGTGTTGCATCTTGACTATTCCATATATTTTTGATTGGACGGTGAAGAGCTATTTGATTTTTGATTGGACGGTGAAGAGCGGGGATGTCCAATGGGTTTGCCAAACGGCTCATTCAGCGTCATGTGACCTCAGCGAAGGCGATGTGATTCTAAGAAAAAAGGAGGAAAGACAACAGAAACGTAATAAAGATGAGTTACAGAGGGAAAAAAAAGTTACTTTCGTTTTTTTCTCTGATGAAATGGGGGGTTGAATAGAACGGGGGGTTGAATAGGGTGGGTGAATGGGGGGGGGGGGGGTTAATAGGTGTGTATTTGGAGGGTGTATGGGTGGGTTAATAGGGGTGAATAGGGGATAAATGGGGGGGTGAATAGGGGGTGAATGGGGGGGTGAATGGGTGGGAATGGGGGGTTGAATAGGGGGTTTAACAGGGGTGAATTTGGAGGGTGAATGGGTGGGTTAATTGGGGTGAATAGGGTGGGTAAATGGGGGTGAATAGGGTGGGTGAATGGGTGGGTTAATAGGGGTGAATAGGGTGGGCTAATAGGGGTGAATAGGGTGGGTGAATGGGGGGGGTGAATAGGGGGGGTGAATGGGGGGGGGATTAATAGGGTGGGTGAATGGGGGGGTTAATAGGGGTGAATGGGGTGGGTGAATGGGTGGGATTAATAGGGTGGGTGAATGGGGGGATTAATAGGGGTGAATAGGGTGGGTGAATGGGGGGGATTAATAGGGTGGGTGAATGGGGGGGTTAATAGGGATGAATAGGGTGGGTGAATGGGGGGGGTTAATAGGGATGAATAGGGTGGGTGAATGGGGGGGTTAATAGGGGTGAATAGGGTGGGTGAATGGGGGGGATTAATAGGGTGGGTGAATGGGGGTGTGCGGAGAGTACTCTAGCTATATGCTACCTTGATAATCTAGATCAACTGTCATATAACCCCTCTCTGTGTCAGATGCAGGATTCATTTGGCATTCAAATAGTATTCTTAATCACTTTACACAACAACACTTACAATTCATAAGGTTTTAGGAATGCTTCATTAAACCCGTAAATGTTGTAGTTTGTTTAAAATGGGACTGAAGACTGATGCAGTTATTTGTTTCAGTGTTGCTGGGTAAAGACTGAGAGGAGAGAGTTTCCCCACCACAGCCTGACTGATGTAGTACAAGAGGTTGGTAATGCCTCACATCTAAGGTTAATTAACATAAACACATTGAACATCTCTTGGCTTCCTAAACATAGCCAACCAGCCATTGACGCAGACCTTTGGAACATCTACATTTTAAAAAGTATAATAAACCCATGTAATATAGCCTACACCATAACATTAAATCCAATATTTATTTTAGACCGGTCTAAAGAAACATGATATGAAGAAAATGTAATCAATTTCATTAGAACAGAATAACAGAATAGCGTCCTTGTCCTTATGTCAGGTCCTGATCTGGCTACGCCATATGACTGTGGGCTACACTACTTCATTAAGCAGACAAGATTTGCTTAGAATGCCGTGGCATTATTTTATAGTATTTTATAGTATTTAATAGTATTTAATAGTATGTTATATTATTTTATAGTATTTAATAGTATGAATACTACAATTGAACTTCGCTGAATAACTTCGCTGAATAATAGAAAGGATACTTTCTCCAAACTATTTGAGGAAGTGCGTACCTGCGGCTATTCTGTGTTGAGCGGTTATTAACAAAGAAACAGGTCCTCCTGTATGCTTCATTTAGAACTATTTATGCAACTTCAGTTGTTTTTTCAAACATTGGGCGATATTTTTAGATTTTTTTTAATACATTCTAAGGCTGCATGATGTGGCTAGTTTGATAAAAGTCGCATGATAGGCATGAGCTCTACTTAGTTTTTTTGCAAAGGCTGCACACACTTCATCAGTCTCTCATTCACAATTTGACAAGCACTTGATAATGCCTCGAATTTCCCGGCGGCATCCCATTTGTGTGGACGTAATGCCCCCTAAAAAAATCCATGTATTTTGCGGCCAGTGTCCGTTGTGCCCTTGAGCTGAATATAATAATTAAATGATATGCCTGTCACATGATCGGGTCCTTCTCACAGGCAATCTCAGGTACTTCCCACAGGCTACAAGTGAAGACAGACACATCGGGGCGTGCGTCCTTATCAAATTCCGAGGCACACATCGAAGATGTTAGAAGAACTGTCCATATTTGCACGATTCTTCGTCTGCCTACAAGATGAGTAGGGCTAACAAACAGCAAAAGCACTAGCCTATGTTAATCTACTATCCCACATAGTAGAAAAGTTGACCTATTCTATTCCAAACATAGTCTGGGACAGTTGTGGAACACGATAGATCCCAAATTAATACAACCACCATCCTCAAGAAACCTTTTAAAATAAATGAGGCTGATGCAATAGATCACAACTTTTAGCTTAACATTTTGATCAACTATTAGGCTATTTATTTACATTATAAGCGCTGCACTGCGCATACATACATGTCATCTATGCACTTAAATAGTGAATGGAGGTCGCTTTTCTTAAGGTTCATTTTAATGCCAGCCAGGTAGCCTATTACTCCTGTTGTAAAGAGAAGCAATGTGCTTAATAATAGGAAAGTAGATACATAAATATAGTAGGCCTAGCCTACAGAAAGCTGATGGGATCCTCCTCTTTTTAATAGAGGCCATCACTCTTGATCTTTCTCGCAATCATTTCATAGCCTATCGAAATGTTGCGCAACATGAGCTCATGGGCTCTCATGAAGTGTTTGATTAGATTTTTGAAAACATTTGCATTGATGTCAGAGTGATTAGAGGGACAATAGAGTGCTGAGTACCACTACTAATGACCATCAGCAGCATAAGAGCTTGGAGAAGCCTTGTTACCGTGACTAAATGGTCACGTTGGAGTTGACTGTGGTCATGACTCATGACCGCCGATGTGGCGGTAATGTGGTCACGGTAACACGCTTCGTCACATCACATAATTCATAGCACCGCTCACTAACTAGTCGCTATATAACAGTATGAACAAATGTTCTTGAGCACCTGAGACATTGAGAATGCTGAGTAACTAACTACTACCTCACTACAGTAGACATTGAGAACGCTGAGTAACTAACTACTACCTCACTACAGTAGACATTGAGAACGCTGAGTAACTAACTACTACCTCACTACAGTAGACATTGAGAACGCTGAGTAACTAACTACTACCTCCCACAGTAGACATTGAGAACGCTGAGTAACTAACTACTACCTCACTACAGTAGACATTGAGAACGCTGAGTAACTAACTACTACCTCACTACAGTAGACATTGAGAACGCTGAGTAACTAACTACTACCTCACTACAGTAGACATTGAGAACGCTGAGTAACTAACTACTACCTCCCACAGTAGACATTGAGAATGCTGAGTAACTAACTACTACCTCACTACAGTAGACATTGAGAACGCTGAGTAACTAACTACTACCTCCCACAGTAAAACAGCTCTGAAGAGCTTGATGCAGTGGAAAAACAGGACCCACAGGTCAATATTGTGGTTGGCAGGATTATAATACATTTTCACCAACCACAGTAAGATAACTATGTGAGTGAGTCACTGGTAGAGAAAGACACAGTATTGTCAGGGTCAGTGCTCTGCTTCCACATAACACAGCCTCATGGAAACTGGGGTATTGCATGTTCTCTTTAATGCATTATTTTATGCCAACAGTACACTCTTCCAATTGGCTGGTTTTCACTAAAAAGTATATAATTCAGAGAATATATTGATGTGTATCGGTGCATCATATAGTGCTAAGTTTATTCATTACATTAGTAGGGGAGAGTGGGGTAAGTTGTGCCATTTTTTACATTCAGCATCCCTCCGTCAAGGGAAATATAGTATTCTCTCTGACAAAGATATATACATATATTTCAGGATGTTGTGTTTCCCTGGAAATAATCGGAATTCATGTAAATATTACAGTTTTGAAAACAGAAAAAAGTTTGTCCAATAAAAGCGGTATGGGGTAAATTAAGCATATTGACAGGGTACATTCCGGTACTGAATGAAATATTACCACTACCTTTTGAAAAACATGTTTATCTTTATTTCCCAAACACAATTCATCATAATCAGAAAACACTTTTTTGTCTTTTAATAATTTGAATCATCTTTTCAACATAAGCTTAACACCTAAGAAATACGTTTAAAAAAAAAACGTTTAACATAAGCTTATTAACACCTAAGAAATATGTTTAAAAAAGAAACGTTTAACATAGACCAGGCCCTGTTGTTACTTCATGTCCTGAAAAGAAAACACTTCAGTTTGCTCACCTTGCCATTGGCAAACGTTTTGGCTATATTGCCTCGCACATCTACAAGAAGGCACTTTCATGCTAAGTTCAGGACCTCATGCTGAAGCTTATAGAGACCCCAACTGATGTAGAGAACAATAGAAAAAATACCTACTTTGGTTCAGATACAAGCATCATGAAACCTATAACACGATAAATTAATTTGACTTGATGAAAATATGTTTTTATTTGGACCTACTGTATCTTGCTTAACACTTTTTAAATAAGGTTTCTTCCTTCACAGACTCACAGAATTATTATTATTATTATTTGACCTTATTGGTCCTGGTCAAAAGTAGTGCACTACCCTATTGGCCCTGGTCAAAAGTAGACCTTTCAACCTTTCATCAACAAACTGTTTTCTCCCACAGGACTGGCTCTTACTGGGTGTGTTTTGCTTGTCGCACCATTCTACGTAAACCTTAGGCACGTGTGTGAAAAGTCCAGGAGGCCGTTTCTGAGATACTAGAACCGGCACGCCTGGCACCGACGATCACACCACGCTCAAAGTCACTTAGGTCACTTGTTTACTCCATACTAACGTTCAATGGAACAGTAACTGAATGCCTCGATGCCTGTCTGCCTGATTTACATAGCACGCCACGTGACCCACTGTCTGTACGAGCGATCCATTTTCGTGAAAGGGGTGGTGTACCTAATAAACTGGACAATGAGTGTGTATCCTTGTACAGAGTATTCTCAAACTCCACTCAGATGAGTTATCATTAGCCTAGTAAAATCACATGTTCACGTAAACCAGTGTGATAACACTTCAAATGGACAACTAGTGTGTGACCCATATTCATGAGTTCAAAATGTTATTTATATGCTAAAAACAACATTGGTTAGAGTGTGACAGTATAGAAATCCTATACTTTACGGTGCATTTGGAAAGAATTCAGACCCCTGGACTTTTTCCACATTTTCTTATGTTACAGACTTATTCTGAAATGGATTAAATCGTTCCCCCCCTCATCAATCTACACACGATACCCTATAATGACAAAGCAAAATGTTTTTTTTAGACAAGAAAACTGAAATATCCCATTTACATAAGTATTCCGACCCTTTACTCAGTTCTTTGTTGAAGCACCTTTGGCAGCGATTACAGCCTCGTGTCTTCTTGGGTATGACGCTACATTGTTTAATTCAGTCCATTTTAGAATAAGTCTGTAACGTAACAAAATGTGGAAAAAGTCAAGGGGTCTGAATACTTTCAGAATGCACTGTATATCCATAGTGTACATAGGGTAGTGGACAGGGTGTTCCTACAGGGTGTAGTGGACAGGGTGTTCCTACAGGGGGTAGTGGACAGGGTGTTCCTACAGGGGGTAGTGGACAGGGTGTTCCTACAGGGTGTAGTGGACAGGGTGTTCCTACAGGGTGTAGTGGACAGGGTGTTCCTACAGGGTGTAGTGGACAGGGTGTTCCTGCAGGGTGTAGTGGACAGGGTGTTCCTACAGGGTGTAGTGGACAGGGTGTTCCTACAGGGTGTAGTGGACAGGGTGTTCCTGCAGGGTGTAGTGGACAGGGTGTTCCTACAGGGTGTAGTGGACAGGGTGTTCCTACAGGGTGTAGTGGACAGTGTGTTCCTACAGGGTGTAGTGGACAGGGTGTTCCTACAGGGGGTAGTGGACAGGGTGTTCCTACAGGGTGTAGTGGACAGGGTGTTCCTACAGGGTGTAGTGGACAGGGTGTTCCTACAGGGGGTAGTGGACAGGGTGTTCCTACAGGGTGTAGTGGACAGTGTGTTCCTACAGGGTGTAGTGGACAGGGTGTTCCTACAGGGTGTAGTGGACAGTGTGTTCCTACAGGGTGTAGTGGACAGGGTGTTCCTACAGGGTGTAGTGGACAGGGTGTTCCTACAGGGTGTAGTGGACAGGGTGTTCCTACAGGGTGTAGTGGACAGTGTGTTCCTACAGGGTGTAGTGGACAGGGTGTTCCTGCAGGGTGTAGTGGACAGGGTGTTCCTACAGGGGGTAGTGGACAGGGTGTTCCTACAGGGTGTAGTGGACAGTGTGTTCCTACAGGGGGTAGTGGACAGGGTGTTCCTACAGGGGGTAGTGGACAGGGTGTTCCTACAGGGTGTAGTGGACAGGGTGTTCCTACAGGGTGTAGTGGACAGGGTGTTCCTACAGGGGGTAGTGGACAGGGTGTTCCTACAGGGGGTAGTGGACAGGGTGTTCCTACAGGGTGTAGTGGACAGGGTGTTCCTACAGGGTGTAGTGGACAGGGTGTTCCTACAGGGTGTAGTGGACAGGGTGTTCCTACAGGGTGTAGTGGACAGGGTGTTCCTACAGGGGGTAGTGAACAGGGTGTTCCTACAGGGTGTAGTGGACAGGGTGTTCCTACAGGGGGTAGTGGACAGGGTGTTCCTACAGGGGGTAGTGGACAGGGTGTTCCTACAGGGTGTAGTGGACAGGGTGTTCCTACAGGGTGTAGTGGACAGGGTGTTCCTACAGGGTGTAGTGGACAGGGTGTTCCTACAGGGTGTAGTGGACAGGGTGTTCCTACAGGGTGTAGTGGACAGGGTGTTCCTACAGGGTGTAGTGTGTTTCTACAGGGTGTTTCTACAGGGTGTAGTGTGTTTCTACAGGGTGTAGGGTGTTTCTACAGGGTGTAGTGTGTTTCTACAGGGTGTAGTGTGTTTCTACAGGGTGTTTCTACAGGGTGTTTCTACAGGGTGTAGTGTGTTTCTACAGGGTGTAGTGTGTTTCTACAGGGTGTTTCTACAGGGTGTAGTGTGTTTCTACAGGGTGTAGGGTGTTTCTACAGGGTGTAGTGTGTTTCTACAGGGTGTAGTGTGTTTCTACAGGGTGTTTCTACAGGGTGTAGTGTGTTTCTACAGGGTGCAGGGTGTTTCTACAGGGTGTAGGGTGTTTCTACAGGGTGTAGGGTGTTTCTACAGGGTGTAGGGTGTTTCTACAGGGTGTAGTGTGTTTCTACAGGGTGTAGTGTGTATCTACAGGGTGTAGGGTGTTTCTACAGGGTGCAGTGTGTTTCTACAGGGTGTAGGGTGTTTCTACAGGGTGTAGGGTGTTTCTACAGGGTGTAGGGTGTTTCTACAGGGTGCAGTGTGTTTCTACAGGGTGTAGGGTGTTTCTACAGGGTGTAGGGTGTTTCTACAGGGTGTAGTGTGTTTCTACAGGGTGTAGTGTGTTTCTACAGGGTGTAGTGGGTAGTGTGTTTCTACAGGGTGTAGTGTGTTTCTACAGGGTGTAGGGTGTTTCTACAGGGTGTAGGGTGTTTCTACAGGGGGTAGTGTGTTTCTACAGGGTGTAGTGTGTTTCTACAGGGTGTAGGGTGTTTCTACAGGGTGTAGGGTGTTTCTACAGGGTGTAGGGTGTTTCTACAGGGTGTGGGGTGTTTCTACAGGGTGTAGTGTGTTTCTACAGGGTGTAGTGTGTTTCTACAGGGTGTAGGGAGTTTCTACAGGGTGTAGTGTGTTTCTACAGGGTGTAGTGTGTTTCTACAGGGTGTAGTGTGTTTCTACAGGGTGTAGGGTGTTTCTACAGGGTGTAGTGTGTTTCTACAGGGTGTAGGGTGTTTCTACAGGGTGTAGGGTGTTTCTACAGGGTGTAGGGTGTTTCTACAGGGTGCAGGGTGTTTCTACAGGGGGTAGTGTGTTTCTACAGGGTGTAGTGTGTTTCTACAGGGTGTAGGGTGTTTCTACAGGGTGTAGGGTGTTTCTACAGGGTGTAGGGTGTTTCTACAGGGTGTAGTGTGTTTCTACAGGGTGTAGTGTGTTTCTACAGGGTGTAGGGTGTTTCTACAGGGTGTAGGGTGTTTCTACAGGGTGTAGTGTGTTTCTACAGGGTGCAGTGTGTTTCTACAGGGTGTTTCTACAGGGTGTAGTGTGTTTCTACAGGGTGTAGTGTGTTTCTACAGGGTGTAGGGTGTTTCTACAGGGTGTAGTGTGTTTCTACAGGGTGTAGTGGACAGGGTGTTTCTACAGGGTGTAGTGTGTTTCTACAGGGTGTAGTGGGTAGTGTGTTTCTACAGGGTGTAGGGTGTTTCTACAGGGTGTTTCTACAGGGTGTAGGGTGTTTCTACAGGGTGTAGTGTGTTTCTACAGGGTGTAGGGTGTTTCTACAGGGTGTGGGGTGTTTCTACAGGGTGTAGTGTGTTTCTACAGGGTGTTTCTACAGGGTGTAGTGTGTTTCTACAGGGTGTAGTGTGTTTCTACAGGGTGTAGTGTGTTTCTACAGGGTGTAGGGTGTTTCTACAGGGTGTAGTGGGTAGTGTGTTTCTACAGGGTGTAGGGTGTTTCTACAGGGTGTAGGGTGTTTCTACAGGGTGTAGTGTGTTTCTACAGGGTGTAGTGTGTTTCTACAGGGTGTAGGGTGTTCCTACAGGGTGTAGTGTGTTTCTACAGGGTGTAGTGTGTTTCTACAGGGTGTAGGGTGTTTCTACAGGGTGTAGTGTGTTTCTACAGGGTGTTTCTACAGGGTGTAGTGTGTTTCTACAGGGTGTAGTGTGTTTCTACAGGGTGTAGTGTGTTTCTACAGGGTGTAGTGGGTAGTGTGTTTCTACAGGGTGTAGTGTGTTTCTACAGGGTGTAGGGTGTTTCTACAGGGTGTAGTGTGTTTCTACAGGGTGTAGTGTGTTTCTACAAGGTGTAGTGTGTTTCTACAGGGTGTAGTGGGTAGTGTGTTTCTACAGGGTGTAGTGTGTTTCTACAGGGTGTAGGGTGTTTCTACAGGGTGTAGTGTGTTTCTACAGGGTGTTTCTACAGGGTGTAGGGTGTTTCTACAGGGTGTAGTGTGTTTCTACAGGGTGTTTCTACAGGGTGTAGTGTGTTTCTACAGGGTGTAGTGTGTTTCTACAGGGTGTAGTGTGTTTCTACAGGGTGTAGGGTGTTTCTACAGGGTGTAGTGTGTTTCTACAGGGTGTAGTGTGTTTCTACAGGGTGTAGGGTGTTTATACAGGGTGTAGGGTGTTTCTACAGGGTGTAGTGTGTTTCTACAGGGTGTAGGGTGTTTCTACAGGGTGTAGTGTGTTTCTACAGGGTGTTTCTACAGGGTGTAGGGTGTTTCTACAGGGTGTAGTGTGTTTCTACAGGGTGTTTCTACAGGGTGTAGTGTGTTTCTACAGGGTGTAGGGTGTTTATACAGGGTGTAGGGTGTTTCTACAGGGTGTAGTGTGTTTCTACAGGGTGTAGTGTGTTTCTACAGGGTTTAGTGTGTTTCTACAGGGTGTAGTGGGTAGTGTGTTTCTACAGGGTGTAGGGTGTTTCTACAGGGTGTAGGGTGTTTCTACAGGGTGTAGTGTGTTTCTACAGGGTGTAGGGTGTTTCTACAGGGTGTAGTGTGTTTCTACAGGGTGTAGGGTGTTTCTACAGGGTGTAGGGTGTTTCTACAGGGTGTAGTGTGTTTCTACAGGGTGTTTCTACAGGGTGTAGTGTGTTTCTACAGGGTGTAGTGTGTTTCTACAGGGTGTAGGGTGTTTCTACAGGGTGTAGTGTGTTTCTACAGGGTGCAGTGTGTTTCTACAGGGTGTTTCTACAGGGTGTAGTGTGTTTCTACAGGGTGTAGGGTGTTTCTACAGGGTGTAGGGTGTTTCTACAGGTTGTAGTGTGTTTCTACAGGGTGTAGGGTGTTTCTACAGGGTGTAGTGTGTTTCTACAGGGTGTAGTGTGTTTCTACAGGGTGTAGGGTGTTTCTACAGGGTGTAGTGTGTTTCTACAGGGTGTAGTGTGTTTCTACAGGGTGTAGGGTGTTTCTACAGGGTGTAGTGTGTTTCTACAGGGTGTAGTGTGTTTCTACAGGGTGTTTCTACAGGGTGTAGTGTGTTTCTACAGGGTGTAGGGTGTTTCTACAGGGTGTAGTGTGTTTCTACAGGGTGTAGTGGGTAGTGTGTTTCTACAGGGTGTAGTGTGTTTCTACAGGGTGTAGTGGGTAGTGTGTTTCTACAGGGTGTAGGGTGTTTCTACAGGGTGTAGTGTGTTTCTACAGGGTGTTTCTACAGGGTGTAGTGTGTTTCTACAGGGTGTAGTGTGTTTCTACAGGGTGCAGTGTGTTTCTACAGGGTGTAGTGTGTTTCTACAGGGTGTAGTGTGTTTCTACAGGGTGTAGTGTGTTTCTACAGGGTGTGGGGTGTTTCTACAGGGTGTAGTGTGTTTCTACAGGGTGTTTCTACAGGGTGTAGTGTGTTTCTACAGGGTGTAGGGTGTTTCTACAGGGTGTAGTGTGTTTCTACAGGGTGTAGTGTGTTTCTACAGGGTGTAGGGTGTTTCTACAGGGTGTAGTGTGTTTCTACAGGGTGTAGTGGGTAGTGTGTTTCTACAGGGTGTAGGGTGTTTCTACAGGGTGTAGTGTGTTTCTACAGGGTGTAGTGTGTTTCTACAGGGTGTAGGGTGTTTCTACAGGGTGTAGGGTGTTTCTACAGGGTGTAGTGTGTTTCTACAGGGTGTTTCTACAGGGTGTAGTGTGTTTCTACAGGGTGTAGTGTGTTTCTACAGGGTGTGTTTCTACAGGGTGTAGTGTGTTTCTCCAGGGTGTGTTTCTACAGGGTGTAGTGTGTTTCTACAGGGTGTAGTGTGTTTCTACAGGGTGTTTCTACAGGGTGTAGTGTGTTTCTACAGGGTGTAGTGTGTTTCTCCAGGGTGTGTTTCTACAGGGTGTAGTGTGTTTCTCCAGGGTGTGTTTCTACAGGGTGTAGTGTGTTTCTACAGGGTGTAGTGTGTTTCTACAGGGTGTAGGGTGTTTCTACAGGGTGTAGTGTGTTTCTACAGGGTGTAGGGTGTTTCTACAGGGTGTAGTGTGTTTCTACAGGGTGTAGTGTGTTTCTACAGGGTGTTTCTACAGGGTGTAGTGTGTTTCTACAGGGTGTAGTGTGTTTCTACAGGGTGTAGGGTGTTTCTACAGGGTGTAGTGTGTTTCTACAGGGTGTAGGGTGTTTCTACAGGGTGTAGGGTGTTTCTACAGGGTGTAGGGTGTAGTGTGTTTCTACAGGGTCTAGTGTGTTTCTACAGGGTGTAGGGTGTTTCTACAGGGTGTGGGGTGTTTCTACAGGGTGTAGTGTGTTTCTACAGGGTGTTTCTACAGGGTGTAGTGTGTTTCTACAGGGTGTAGTGTGTTTCTACAGGGTGTAGGGTGTTTCTACAGGGTGTGGGGTGTTTCTACAGGGTGTAGTGTGTTTCTACAGGGTGTTTCTACAGGGTGTAGTGTGTTTCTACAGGGTGTAGTGTGTTTCTACAGGGTGTAGGGTGTTTCTACAGGGTGTAGTGGGTAGTGTGTTTCTACAGGGTGTAGGGTGTTTCTACAGGGTGTAGGGTGTTTCTACAGGGTGTAGTGTGTTTCTACAGGGTGTAGTGTGTTTCTACAGGGTGTAGGGTGTTCCTACAGGGTGTAGTGTGTTTCTACAGGGTGTAGTGTGTTTCTACAGGGTGTAGGGTGTTTCTACAGGGTGTAGTGTGTTTCTACAGGGTGTTTCTACAGGGTGTAGTGTGTTTCTACAGGGTGTAGTGTGTTTCTACAGGGTGTAGTGTGTTTCTACAGGGTGTAGTGGGTAGTGTGTTTCTACAGGGTGTAGTGTGTTTCTACAGGGTGTAGGGTGTTTCTACAGGGTGTAGTGTGTTTCTACAGGGTGTAGTGTGTTTCTACAAGGTGTAGTGTGTTTCTACAGGGTGTAGTGGGTAGTGTGTTTCTACAGGGTGTAGTGTGTTTCTACAGGGTGTAGGGTGTTTCTACAGGGTGTAGTGTGTTTCTACAGGGTGTTTCTACAGGGTGTAGGGTGTTTCTACAGGGTGTAGTGTGTTTCTACAGGGTGTTTCTACAGGGTGTAGTGTGTTTCTACAGGGTGTAGTGTGTTTCTACAGGGTGTAGTGTGTTTCTACAGGGTGTAGGGTGTTTCTACAGGGTGTAGTGTGTTTCTACAGGGTGTAGTGTGTTTCTACAGGGTGTAGGGTGTTTATACAGGGTGTAGGGTGTTTCTACAGGGTGTAGTGTGTTTCTACAGGGTGTAGTGTGTTTCTACAGGGTGTAGGGTGTTTCTACAGGGTGTAGTGTGTTTCTACAGGGTGTTTCTACAGGGTGTAGGGTGTTTCTACAGGGTGTAGTGTGTTTCTACAGGGTGTTTCTACAGGGTGTAGTGTGTTTCTACAGGGTGTAGGGTGTTTATACAGGGTGTAGGGTGTTTCTACAGGGTGTAGTGTGTTTCTACAGGGTGTAGTGTGTTTCTACAGGGTTTAGTGTGTTTCTACAGGGTGTAGTGGGTAGTGTGTTTCTACAGGGTGTAGGGTGTTTCTACAGGGTGTAGGGTGTTTCTACAGGGTGTAGTGTGTTTCTACAGGGTGTAGGGTGTTTCTACAGGGTGTAGTGTGTTTCTACAGGGTGTAGGGTGTTTCTACAGGGTGTAGGGTGTTTCTACAGGGTGTAGTGTGTTTCTACAGGGTGTTTCTACAGGGTGTAGTGTGTTTCTACAGGGTGTAGTGTGTTTCTACAGGGTGTAGGGTGTTTCTACAGGGTGTAGTGTGTTTCTACAGGGTGCAGTGTGTTTCTACAGGGTGTTTCTACAGGGTGTAGTGTGTTTCTACAGGGTGTAGGGTGTTTCTACAGGGTGTAGGGTGTTTCTACAGGTTGTAGTGTGTTTCTACAGGGTGTAGGGTGTTTCTACAGGGTGTAGTGTGTTTCTACAGGGTGTAGTGTGTTTCTACAGGGTGTAGGGTGTTTCTACAGGGTGTAGTGTGTTTCTACAGGGTGTAGTGTGTTTCTACAGGGTGTAGGGTGTTTCTACAGGGTGTAGTGTGTTTCTACAGGGTGTAGTGTGTTTCTACAGGGTGTTTCTACAGGGTGTAGTGTGTTTCTACAGGGTGTAGGGTGTTTCTACAGGGTGTAGTGTGTTTCTACAGGGTGTAGTGGGTAGTGTGTTTCTACAGGGTGTAGTGTGTTTCTACAGGGTGTAGGGTGTTTCTACAGGGTGTAGTGTGTTTCTACAGGGTGTAGTGGGTAGTGTGTTTCTACAGGGTGTAGGGTGTTTCTACAGGGTGTAGTGTGTTTCTACAGGGTGTTTCTACAGGGTGTAGTGTGTTTCTACAGGGTGTAGGGTGTTTCTACAGGGTGTAGTGTGTTTCTACAGGGTGCAGTGTGTTTCTACAGGGTGTAGTGTGTTTCTACAGGGTGTAGTGTGTTTCTACAGGGTGTAGTGTGTTTCTACAGGGTGTGGGGTGTTTCTACAGGGTGTAGTGTGTTTCTACAGGGTGTTTCTACAGGGTGTAGTGTGTTTCTACAGGGTGTAGGGTGTTTCTACAGGGTGTAGTGTGTTTCTACAGGGTGTAGTGTGTTTCTACAGGGTGTAGGGTGTTTCTACAGGGTGTAGTGTGTTTCTACAGGGTGTAGTGGGTAGTGTGTTTCTACAGGGTGTAGGGTGTTTCTACAGGGTGTAGTGTGTTTCTACAGGGTGTAGTGTGTTTCTACAGGGTGTAGGGTGTTTCTACAGGGTGTAGGGTGTTTCTACAGGGTGTAGTGTGTTTCTACAGGGTGTTTCTACAGGGTGTAGTGTGTTTCTACAGGGTGTAGTGTGTTTCTACAGGGTGTGTTTCTACAGGGTGTAGTGTGTTTCTCCAGGGTGTGTTTCTACAGGGTGTAGTGTGTTTCTACAGGGTGTAGTGTGTTTCTACAGGGTGTTTCTACAGGGTGTAGTGTGTTTCTACAGGGTGTAGTGTGTTTCTCCAGGGTGTGTTTCTACAGGGTGTAGTGTGTTTCTCCAGGGTGTGTTTCTACAGGGTGTAGTGTGTTTCTACAGGGTGTAGTGTGTTTCTACAGGGTGTAGGGTGTTTCTACAGGGTGTAGTGTGTTTCTACAGGGTGTAGGGTGTTTCTACAGGGTGTAGTGTGTTTCTACAGGGTGTAGTGTGTTTCTACAGGGTGTTTCTACAGGGTGTAGTGTGTTTCTACAGGGTGTAGTGTGTTTCTACAGGGTGTAGGGTGTTTCTACAGGGTGTAGTGTGTTTCTACAGGGTGTAGGGTGTTTCTACAGGGTGTAGGGTGTAGTGTGTTTCTACAGGGTCTAGTGTGTTTCTACAGGGTGTAGTGTGTTTCTACAGGGTGTAGGGTGTTTCTACAGGGTGTAGTGTGTTTCTACAGGGTGTAGTGGGTAGTGTGTTTCTACAGGGTGTAGTGTGTTTCTACAGGGTGTAGTGTGTTTCTACAGGGTGCAGTGTGTTTCTACAGGGTGTAGGGTGTTTCTACAGGGTGTAGTGTGTTTCTACAGGGTGTAGTGGGTAGTGTGTTTCTACAGGGTGTAGGGTGTTTCTACATGGTGTAGGGTGTTTCTACAGGGTGTAGTGTGTTTCTACAGGGTGTAGTGTGTTTCTACAGGGTGTAGGGTGTTTCTACAGGGTGTAGTGTGTTTCTACAGGGTGTAGGGTGTTTCTACAGGGTGTAGTGTGTTTCTACAGGGTGTTTCTACAGGGTGTAGTGTGTTTCTACAGGGTGTAGTGTGTTTCTACAGGGTGTAGGGTGTTTCTACAGGGTGTTTCTACAGGGTGTAGTGTGTTTCTACAGGGTGTTTCTACAGGGTGTAGTGTGTTTCTACAGGGTGTTTCTACAGGGTGTAGTGTGTTTCTACAGGGTGTTTCTACAGGGTGTAGTGTGTTTCTACAGGGTGTTTCTACAGGGTGTAGTGTGTTTCTACAGGCTGTTTCTACAGGGTGTAGTGTGTTTCTACAGGGTGTAGTGTGTTTCTACAGGGTGTAGGGTGTTTCTACAGGGTGCAGTGTGTTTCTACAGGGTGTTTCTACAGGGTGTAGTGTGTTTCTACAGGGTGTAGTGTGTTTCTACAGGGTGTAGGGTGTTTCTACAGGGTGTAGGGTGTTTCTACAGGGTGTGGGGTGTTTCTACAGGGTGTAGTGTGTTTCTACAGGGTGTTTCTACAGGGTGTAGTGTGTTTCTACAGGGTGTAGGGTGTTTCTACAGGGTGTAGTGTGTTTCTACAGGGTGTAGGGTGTTTCTACAGGGTGTAGGGTGTTTCTACAGGGTGTAGTGGGTAGTGTGTTTCTACAGGGTGTAGGGTGTTTCTACAGGGTGTAGGGTGTTTCTACAGGGTGTAGGGTGTTTCTACAGGGTGTAGTGTGTTTCTACAGGGTGTAGTGTGTTTCTACAGGGTGTTTCTACAGGGTGTAGTGTGTTTCTACAGGGTGTTTCTACAGGGTGTAGTGTGTTTCTACAGGGTGTAGGGTGTTTCTACAGGGTGTAGTGTGTTTCTACAGGGTGTAGTGTGTTTCTACAGGGTGTAGTGGGTAGTGTGTTTCTACAGGGTGTAGGGTGTTTCTACAGGGTGCAGTGTGTTTCTACAGGGTGTAGTGTGTTTCTACAGGGTGTAGTGTGTTTCTACAGGGTGTAGTGTGTTTCTACAGGGTGTTTCTACAGGGTGTAGGGTGTTTCTACAGGGTGTTTCTACAGGGTGTAGTGTGTTTCTACAGGGTGTAGGGTGTTTCTACAGGGTGTAGTGTGTTTCTACAGGGTGTAGTGTGTTTCTACAGGGTGTAGTGTGTTTCTACAGGGTGTAGTGGGTAGTGTGTTTCTACAGGGTGTAGGGTGTTTCTACAGGGTGTAGTGTGTTTCTACAGGGTGTTTCTACAGGGTGTAGGGTGTTTCTACAGGGTGTAGTGTGTTTCTACAAGGTGTAGGGTGTTCCTACAGGGTGTAGTGTGTTTCTACAGGGTGTAGGGTGTTTCTACAGGGTGCAGTGTGTTTCTACAGGGTGTAGTGTGTTTCTACAGGGTGTAGTGTGTTTCTACAGGGTGTAGTGTGTTTCTACAGGGTGTAGTGTGTTTCTACAGGGTGTTTCTACAGGGTGTAGGGTGTTTCTACAGGGTGTAGTGTGTTTCTACAGGGTGTAGGGTGTTCCTACAGGGTGTAGTGTGTTTCTACAGGGTGTAGGGTGTTTCTACAGGGTGTAGGGTGTTTCTACAGGGTGTAGTGTGTTTCTACAGGGTGTAGGGTGTTTCTACAGGGTGTAGGGAGTTTCTACAGGGTGTAGTGTGTTTCTACAGGGTGTAGGGTGTTCCTACAGGGTGTAGTGTGTTTCTACAGGGTGTAGGGTGTTTCTACAGGGTGTAGTGGGTAGTGTGTTTCTACAGGGTGTAGGGTGTTTCTACAGGGTGTTTCTACAGGGTGTAGGGTGTTTCTACAGGGTGTAGTGGGTAGTGTGTTTCTACAGGGTGTAGTGTGTTTCTACAGGGTGTTTCTACAGGGTGTAGGGTGTTTCTGCAGGGTGTAGTGTGTTTCTACAGGGTGTAGGGTGTTTCTACAGGGTGTAGGGTGTTTCTACAGGGTGTAGTGGGTAGTGTGTTTCTACAGGGTGTAGGGTGTTTCTACAGGGTGTAGTGTGTTTCTACAGGGTGTAGTGTGTTTCTACAGGGTGTAGGGTGTTTCTACAGGGTGTAGGGTGTTTCTACAGGGTGTAGTGTGTTTCTACAGGGTGTAGGGTGTTTCTACAGGGTGTAGGGAGTTTCTACAGGGTGTAGTGTGTTTCTACAAGGTGTAGTGTGTTTCTACAAGGTGTAGTGTGTTTCTACAGGGTGTTTCTACAGGGTGTAGTGTGTTTCTACAAGGTGTAGTGTGTTTCTACAAGGTGTAGTGTGTTTCTACAAGGTGTAGTGTGTTTCTACAAGGTGTAGTGTGTTTCTACAGGGTGTTTCTACAGGGTGTAGTGTGTTTCTACAAGGTGTAGTGTGTTTCTACAGGGTGTAGTGTGTTTCTACAGGGTGTAGTGTGTTTCTACAGGGTGTAGGGTGTTTCTACAGGGTGTAGTGTGTTTCTACAGGGTGTAGTGTGTTTCTACAGGGTGTAGTGGGTAGTGTGTTTCTACAGGGTGTAGGGTGTTTCTACAGGGTGTAGTGTGTTTCTACAGGGTGTAGGGTGTTTCTACAGGGTGTTTCTACAGGGTGTAGGGTGTTTCTACAGGGTGTAGGGTGTTTCTACAGGGTGTAGGGTGTTTCTACAGTGTGTAGTGTGTTTCTACAGGGTGTAGTGTGTTTCTACAGGGTGTAGGGTGTTTCTACAGGGTGTAGTGTGTTTCTACAGGGTGTAGTGTGTTTCTACAGGGTGTTTCTACAGGGTGTAGTGTGTTTCTACAGGGTGTAGTGTGTTTCTACAGGGTGTAGGTTGTTTCTACAGGGTGTAGGGTGTTTCTACAGGGTGTAGTGTGTTTCTACAGGGTGTAGGGTGTTTCTACAGGGTGTAGTGTGTTTCTACAGGGTGTAGGGTGTTTCTACAGGGTGTTTCTACAGGGTGTAGGGTGTTTCTACAGGGTGTAGTGTGATTCTCCAGGGTGTAGTGTGTTTCTACAGGGTGTAGGGTCGAGTAGGGAATAGTGTACAGGGTTGAATACCTGCAATGTGATGTACTTCTCCAGTGGGCTCTCCACTCTAGACATGTTCTCCTGTGGGTGGTCTTCACCACTCAGCAACAGCTTGCCTTTGAAATTATGCACCACACACACCACCTAGAACACACAGCAGGGAGAGACAGGAGTTATACACCATCTAGAACACACAGCAGGGAGAGACAGGAGTTATACACCATCTAGAACACACAGCAGGGAGAGACAGGAGTTATACACCATCTAGAACACACAGCAGGGAGAGACAGGAGTTATACACCATCTAGAACACACAGCAGGGAGAGACAGGAGTTATACACCATCTAGAACACACAGCAGAGAGAGACAGGAGTTATACACCATCTAGAACACACAGCAGGGAGAGACAGGAGTTATACACCATCTAGAACACACAGCAGAGAGAGACAGGAGTTATACACCATCTAGAACACACAGCAGGGAGAGACAGGAGTTATACACCATCTAGAACACACAGCAGAGAGAGACAGGAGTTATACACCATCTAGAACACACAGCAGGGAGAGACAGGAGTTATACACCATCTAGAACACACAGCAGAGAGAGACAGGAGTTATACACCAATTTACAACAACAAATATTATGGATTTTTCTGACCACCGTACGACCAGCTGGTCATAATTGTGACCTTTATCTGACCAGATGGTAATAATTTAAACCTCTATCTGACAAGTTGGTCATATTTGTGACCTCTATCTGACCAGTTTGTCAAAATTGTGATCTATTTCTGACCAGCTGGTCATAATTGTGACAACTATATTATGTCCTATATTACTTAGCCTGCAGGTCATAGTTAAGACCTCATCCTAACCTGGTAATGACCAGCTGACTACAGCGTATTACCTACGTACAGTATTACCTACAGACGATAGCAGTTGGATACAGAAAACATTGTTCGTGACATTTCTATCTGTTTCCATAGCAACTAATTAAAGTTTAAATCTGCAAAATAGTCTTACATTTAAAATAGATCCAGCAATGACACAAACGAATCTACATCACCATTTTTTTGCATATCTGATTATACAGTAATTATACCATAATTCACCCACAGACACAGAAAGACTGGGACACAGAACATATACAGGCAGATTATTTTATTTGATTGATTAAAAAGAGTGGTGGGAGGGGTTAGATCCTCATCAAGGACCTCTGAACACAGAGGGGGCGATCCCGGAGCGTAGTGGCCATCTTGAAGTTGGGAGTGGTTAGATCCTCATCAAGGACCTCTGAACACAGAGGGGGCGATCCCGGAGCGTAGTGGCCATCTTGAAGTTGGGAGTGGTTAGATCCTCATCAAGGACCTCTGAACACAGAGGGGGCGATCCCGGAGCGTAGTGGCCATCTTGAAGTTGGGAGTGGTCAGATCCTCATCAAGGACCTCTGAGCACAGAGGGGGCGATCCCGGAGCGTAGTGGCCATCTTGAAGTTGGGAGTGGTCAGATCCTCATCAAGGACCTCTGAGCACAGAGGGGGCGATCCCGGAGCGTAGTGGCCATCTTGAAGTTGGGAGTGGTTAGATCCTCATCAAGGACCTCTGAGCACAGAGGGGGCGATCCCGGAGCGTAGTGGCCATCTTGAAGAGTGGGAGGGGTCAGATCTGCAATGAACAGAATCAGCAAATTACAACTTTATCAATTAGAGATTTTAAAAGATAACTAGTACAGGACATTCCTGAAGAAACTTTGCTGACTCAAAGCATTTCCATGGAACTAGTTGAAGAACCCCCACGGCTGTCAGGGGCATATTTTAGGACTTTTCATTAGGACTTTTCAGAGGGCCCGCAACACATCCACCTCCTGCGTTTTCTGGCTTTTCATGACACTTTCTGTCAGGATAAAAAGAGAAGAAAATAAATTACCGATTGGCATAATGTGGACGTGCAGGACACGACTGAACAGTAACACACAGTGAAGTATCTTCAGTCAGAATCTAAAAGGGTTCTTCGGCTGTCCCCATAGAAGAACCCTTTTTGGTTCCAGGGAGAACCCTTTTTGGTTCTAGGTAGAACACGTTTTGGTTCCAGGTAGAACACTTTGAGGTTCCAGGTAGAACACTGTTTGGTTCCAAGTACACTGAGTATACTAAACACCTGCTCTTTCCATGACATAGACTGACCAGGTGAATCCAGGTGAAAACTATGATCTCTTATTGATGTCACTTGTTAAATCCACTTCAATCAGTGTAGATGAAAGGGAGGAGACAGGTTAAAGAATGATTTTTAAGTCTTGAGACATGTATTGTGTATGTGTGCCATTCAGAGGGTGAACGGGCAAGACAAAAGATTTAAGTGCCTTTGAACGGGGTATAGTAGTAGGTGCCAGGCGCACCGGTTTGTGTCAAGAACTGCAACGCTGCTGAGTTTTTGACACTCAACAGTTTCCAGTGTGTATCATGAATGGTCCACCACCCAAAGGACATCCAGGCAACTTGACAAAACTGTGGGACGCATTGGGGTCAACATGGGCCAGCATCCCTGTAGAACTCTTTCGATACCTTGTAGAGTTCATGCCCCAACAAATTCAGGCTGTTCAAAGGGCAAAAGGGGGTGCAACTCAATATTAGGATTGTGTTCATATTTGGTATACTCAGTGTAGATCCCTCTGTGGAAAGGGTTCTACATGGAACCCAAAATTGTTATACCTGGAACCAAGAGGGTTCTACGTGGAACCAAAAATTATTTTTCCAAATGGTTCTCCTATGGGCACCCTCGATTAACCCTTTTAGGTTCTAGATTGCAGGCGTTTAAGATAAGGCAGTCATGGGCAGCTGAATATCATGTCTCCTGGGGAATCCAGTCTCAGTGAGACCTGATGCAGAGAGAAAACGTGTAATTATCATCAGCATAGCTAGTACAAACCTAGCTCCTACCAACCTAGCTCCTACCAACCTAGCTCCTACCAACCTAGCTCTTGCCAACCTAGCTCCTACCAATCTAGCTCTTACCAACCTAGCTCCTACCAACCTAGCTCCTACCAACCTAGCTCCTACCAACCTAGCTCCTACCAACCTAGCTCCTACCAACCTATCTCCTACCAACCAAGCTCCTACCAATCTAGCTCTTACCAACCTAGCTCCTACCAACCTAGCTCCTACCAACCTATATCCTACCAACCTAGCTCTTACCAACCTAGCTTCTACCAACCAAGCTCCTACCAACCTAGCTCTTACCAACCTAGCTCCTACCAACCTAGCTCCTACCAACCTAGCTCCTACCAACCTAGCTCCTACCAACCTAGCTCCTACCAACCTAGCTCTTACCAACCTAGCTCTTACCAACCTATCTCCTACCAACCTAGCTCCTACCAACCTAGCTCCTACCAACCTAGCTCCTACCAACCTAGCTCCTACCAATCTAGCTCCTACCAACCTAGCTCCTACCAACCTAGCTCCTACCAACCTAGCTCTCACCAATCTAGCTCCTACCAACCTAGCTCCTACCAACCTAGCTCCTACCAACCTAGCTCCTACCAACCTAGCTCCTACCAACCTAGCTCCTACCAACCTAGCTCCTACCAATCTAGCTCCTACAAAAGATAAGTATCAAACAGAAAATAATGTAAATTTTGCACACATAACTGACTGTCAATGACTATGGATTTAAAGAGGGGTGGGTCTGCTCTCTCCTTCACCTGGGATGTGGCAGAATAGGTCACTGGTAAGTGGGTGGCCAAGCAGTGCTGTAGAGGCCATGAATCAGGTCATTGACATGTTTCAGGAACTTTAAAGACAGAGACAAATCATGAGTAACCGTTACCTAAGGTGTCCACTAACTTAGACTTAGCCTAGCAAGTACATTGACTACAGGATGTTGCCACCCAGCAATCTGGCAGTCAGAGGAGAGAGCGAGAGAAACAGAAAAACATGTATTTTTCCATTTCTTATTCAGCAGGTTGGATAACTTCTGTACTTCTGCCCTTTGTGCCTTCTCCTTCCTTCCTTCCATCCAAGATAGAATAATCCTGAAAGAAAGGAGAATCAAGAATTTAAAAGGGCAGTTAAGAGTTGTACCATTAGAATGAGTGATGAGGGGGAGTATGGATAGGCAAAATTTATTGTACTGTCAAAAATACACAAATACAAGGATCACTGATTATTCAAGAAAGACTTTACATCCATATTGTGGGGTGCAAGTTAAAAAAAATGAGGCTAGCTTACAATGTCTCATACACACACTGTTTCCTGTATTCACAAATCTCTCTCTCTTTCTCTCTCTCTCTCTCTCGCTGTCTCTCTCTCTCTCTTGCTCTCTCTCATATTAACTAAACAGATATCAAAATGTCAAAACATTAGCTAGCTAGCTACAACAGGTACAAATGTAACTTTACCATGTCCATGGAGGATTATAGGGCTAAACTCCACCAGGAAATGTATGATGAATTTCACCAACAACGTTGAGCCCAGACCAGGATTTGTGGATTCTAGCCATGACTAGATCGATTCGCCCAAGGTCAATAATTCAGAAAATGTTAATTGTGAAACGCCCACTTTGTACCTATGTTTGTTCTCTGTAGTGGCTTTTTTGTTTGCTGAAATCCATACTTTTTCAATAAACATTAATCAAATACAACCACAGATTGTTTTCTCATTGCTGTTGCTCTATTTATTTTCTCATTGCTGTTGCTCTATTTGATTAACGTTTATAGAAAAAGTATGGATTTCAGCAACAACAAAAAAAAGCACACACGTACATTATCTTGGAACCCCGGGCTACAGGGCAAGATAGCTAACCACAGTCCATCACTCCCAAAAAGCTAGCGCTGTTATAGTATTGTATGTTACTTAGTTAATGCAACATAGAGGACGGTAGGCTGTCACACAATGATGTCATAGTGGTGTAGTGGAGGACGGTAGGCTGTGACACAGTGATGTCATAGTGGTGTAGTGGAGGACGGTAGGCTGTGACACAGTGATGTCATAGTGGTGTAGTGGAGGACGGTAGACTGTGACACAGTGATGTCATAGTGGTGTAGTGGAGGACGGTAGGCTGTCACACAGTGATGTCATAATGGTGTAGTGGAGGACGGTAGGCTGTGACACAGTGATGTCATAGTGGTGTAGTGGAGGACGGTAGGCTGTCACACAGTGATGTCATAGTGGTGTAGTGGAGGACGGTAGGCTGTGACACAGTGATGTCATAGTGGTGTAGTGGAGGACGGTAGGCTGTGACACAGTGATGTCATAGTGGTGTAGTGGAGGACGGTAGGCTGTCACACAGTGATGTCATAATGGTGTAGTGGAGGACGGTAGGCTGTCACACAATGATGTCATAGTGGTGTAGTGGAGGACGGTAGGCTGTGACACAGTGATGCCATAGTGGTGTAGTGGAGGACGGTAGGCTGTGACACAGTGATGTCATAATGGTGTAGTGGAGGACGGTAGGCTGTCATACAGTGATGTCATAATGGTGTAGTGGAGGACGGTAGGCTGTGACACAGTGATGTCATAGTGGTGTAGTGGAGGACGGTAGGCTGTGACACAGTGATGTCATAATGGTGTAGTGGAGGACGGTAGGCTGTGACACACTGATGTCATAATGGTGTAGTGGAGGACGGTAGGCTGTGACACAGTGATGTCATAATGGTGTAGTGGAGGACGGTAGGCTGTCACACAATGATGTCAAAGTGGTGTAGTGGAGGACGGTAGGCTGTCACACAGTGATGTCATAATGGTGTAGTGGAGGACGGTAGGCTGTCACACAATGATGTCATAGTGGTGTAGTGGAGGACGGTAGGCTGTCACACAGTGATGTCATAGTGGTGTAGTGGAGGACGGTAGGCTGTCACACAGTGATGTCATAATGGTGTAGTGGAGGACGGTAGGCTGTCACACAATGATGTCATAGTGGTGTAGTGGAGGACGGTAGGCTGTGACACAGTGATGTCATAGTGGTGTAGTGGAGGACGGTAGGCTGTGACACAGTGATGTCATAGTGGTGTAGTGGAGGACGGTAGGCTGTCACACAGTGATGTCATAATGGTGTAGTGGAGGACGGTAAGATTTCATAAAATGATGTCATAGTGGTGTAGTGGAGGACGGTAGGCTGTGACACAGTGATGTCATAGTGGTGTAGTGGAGGACGGTAGGCTGTGACACAGTGATGTCATAGTGGTGTAGTGGAGGACGGTAGGCTGTCACACAATGATGTCATAGTGGTGTAGTGGAGGACGGTAGGCTGTCACACAGTGATGTCATAATGGTGTAGTGGAGGGCGGTAGGCTGTCACACAATGATGTCATAGTGGTGTAGTGGAGTACGGTAGGCTGTGACACAGTGATGTCATAGTGGTGTAGTGGAGGACGGTAGGCTGTGACACAGTGATGTCATAGTGGTGTAGTGGAGGACGGTAGGCTGTGACACAGTGATGTCATAATGGTGTAGTGAAGGACGGTAGGCTGTGACACAGTGATGCCATAGCGGTGTAGTGGAGGACGGTAGGCTGTCACACAGTGATGTCATAGTGGTGTAGTGGAGGACGGTAGGCTGTCACACAGTGATGTCATAGTGGTGTAGTGGAGGACGGTAGGCTGTCACACAGTGATGTCATAGTGGTGTAGTGGAGGACGGTAGGCTGTCACACAGTGATGTCATAGTGGTGTAGTGGAGGACGGTAGGCTGTGACACAGTGATGTCATAGTGGTGTAGTGGAGGACGGTAGACTGTGACACAGTGATGTCATAGTGGTGTAGTGGAGGACGATAGGCTGTCACACAGTGATGTCATAGTGGTGTAGTGGAGGACGGTAGGCTGTGACACACTGATGTCATAATGGTGTAGTGGAGGACGGTAGGCTGTGACACAGTGATGTCATAGTGGTGTAGTGGAGGACGGTAGGCTGTGACACAGTGATGTCATAATGGTGTAGTGGAGGACGGTAGGCTGTCATACAGTGATGTCATAATGGTGTAGTGGAGGACGGTAGGCTGTGACACAGTGATGTCATAGTGGTGTAGTGGAGGACGGTAGGCTGTG
The DNA here is from genome assembly GCF_016432855.1 of Salvelinus namaycush. Classification (NCBI taxonomy): domain Eukaryota; kingdom Metazoa; phylum Chordata; class Actinopteri; order Salmoniformes; family Salmonidae; genus Salvelinus; species Salvelinus namaycush. Next base: position 3,830,037 of record NC_052313.1, on the reverse strand, counting down.
ACACAGTGATGTCATACTGGTGTAGTGGAGGACGGTAGGCTGTGACACAGTGATGTCATAGTGGTGTAGTGGAGGACGGTAGGCTGTGACACAGTGATGTCATAGTGGTGTAGTGGAGGACGGTAGGCTGTGACACAGTGATGTCATAATGGTGTAGTGGAGGACGGTAGGCTGTCACACAATGATGTCATAGTGGTGTAGTGGAGGACGGTAGGCTGTGACACACTGATGTCATAATGGTGTAGTGGAGGACGGTAGGCTGTGACACACTGATGTCATAATGGTGTAGTGGAGGACGGTAGGCTGTGACACAGTGATGTCATAATGGTGTAGTGGAGGACGGTAGGCTGTCACACAATGATGTCATAGTGGTTTAGTGGAGGACGGTAGGCTGTGACACAGTGATGTCATAATGGTATAGTGGAGGACGGTAGGCTGTGACACAGTGATGCCATAGTGGTGTAGTGGAGGACGGTAGGCTGTCACACAGTGATGTCATAGTGGTGTAGTGGAGGACGGTAGGCTGTCACACAGTGATGTCATAGTGGTGTAGTGGAGGACGGTAGGCTGTCACACAGTGATGTCATAATGGTGTAGTGGAGGACGGTAGGCTGTGACACAATGATGTCATAGTGGTGTAGTGGAGGACGGTAGGCTGTGACACAGTGATGTCATAGTGGTGTAGTGGAGGACGGTAGGCTGTGACACAGTGATGTCATAATGGTGTAGTGGAGGACGGTAGGCTGTGACACAGTGATGTCATAGTGGTGTAGTGGAGGACGGTAGGCTGTGACACAGTGATGTCATAGTGGTGTAGTGGAGGACGGTAGGCTGTCACACAATGATGTCATAGTGGTGTAGTGGAGGACGGTAGGCTGTGACACACTGATGTCATAATGGTGTAGTGGAGGACGGTAGGCTGTCACACAGTGATGTCATAGTGGTGTAGTGGAGGACGGTAGGCTGTGACACAGTGATGTCATAGTGGTGTAGTGGAGGACGGTAGGCTGTGACACAGTGATGACATAATGGTGTAGTGGAGGACGGTAGGCTGTGACACACTGATGTCATAGCGGTGTAGTGGAGGACGGTAGGCTGTGACACACTGATGTCATAATGGTGTAGTGGAGGACGGTAGGCTGTCACACAGTGATGTCATAATGGTGTAGTGGAGGACGGTAGGCTGTCACACAGTGATGTCATAGTGGTGTAGTGGAGGACGGTAGGCTGTCACACAGTGATGTCATAGTGGTGTAGTGGAGGACGGTAGGCTGTCACACAGTGATGTCATAGTGGTGTAGTGGAGGACGGTAGGCTGTCACACAGTGATGTCATAGTGGTGTAGTGGAGGACGGCAGGCTGTCACACAGTGATGTCATAGTGGTGTAGTGGAGGACGGTAGGCTGTGACACACTGATGTCATAATGGTGTATTGGAGGACGGTAGGCTGTCACACAGTGATGTCATAGTGGTGTAGTGGAGGACGGTAGGCTGTCACACAGTGATGTCATAATGGTGTAGTGGAGGACGGTAGGCTGTGACACAGTGATGTCATAGTGGTGTAGTGGAGGACGGTAGGCTGTGACACAGTGATGTCATAGTGGTGTAGTGGAGGACGGTAGGCTGTGACACAGTGATGTCATAGTGGTGTAGTGGAGGACGGTAGGCTGTGACACAGTGATGGCATAGTGGTGTAGTGCAGGACGGTAGGCTGTGACACAGTGATGTCATAGTGGTGTAGTGGAGGACGGTAGGCTGTGACACAGTGATGTCATAGTGGTTTAGTGGAGGACGGTAGGCTGTGACACAGTGATGGCATAGTGGTGTAGTGGAGGACGGTAGGCTGTCACACAGTGATGTCATAGTGGTGTAGTGGAGGACGGTAGGCTGTCACACAGTGATGTCATAGTGGTGTAGTGGAGGACGGTAGGCTGTCACACAGTGATGACATAATGGTGTAGTGGAGGACGGTAGGCTGTGACACACTGATGTCATAGCGGTGTATTGGAGGACGGTAGGCTGTGACACACTGATGTCATAATGGTGTAGTGGAGGACGGTAGGCTGTCACACAGTGATGTCATAGTGGTGTAGTGGAGGACGGTAGGCTGTCACACAGTGATGTCATAGTGGTGTAGTGGAGGACGGTAGGCTGTCACACAGTGATGTCATAGTGGTGTAGTGGAGGACGGTAGGCTGTCACACAGTGATGTCATAGTGGTGTAGTGGAGGACGGCAGGCTGTCACACAGTGATGTCATAGTGGTGTAGTGGAGGACGGTAGGCTGTGACACACTGATGTCATAATGGTGTATTGGAGGACGGTAGGCTGTCACACAATGATGTCATAGTGGTGTAGTGGAGGACGGTAGGCTGTCACACAGTGATGTCATAATGGTGTAGTGGAGGACGGTAGGCTGTGACACAGTGATGTCATAGTGGTGTAGTGGAGGACGGTAGGCTGTGACACAGTGATGTCATAGTGGTGTAGTGGAGGACGGTAGGCTGTGACACAGTGATGTCATAGTGGTGTAGTGGAGGACGGTAGGCTGTGACACAGTGATGGCATAGTGGTGTAGTGCAGGACGGTAGGCTGTGACACAGTGATGTCATAGTGGTGTAGTGGAGGACGGTAGGCTGTGACACAGTGATGTCATAGTGGTTTAGTGGAGGACGGTAGGCTGTGACACAGTGATGGCATAGTGGTGTAGTGCAGGACGGTAGGCTGTGACACAGTGATGTCATAGTGGTGTAGTGGAGGACGGTAGGCTGTCACACAGTGATGTCATAGTGGTGTAGTGGAGGACGGTAGGCTGTCACACAGTGATGTCATAGTGGTGTAGTGGAGGACGGTAGGCTGTCACACAGTGATGTCATAGTGGTGTAGTGGAGGACGGTAGGCTGTCACACAGTGATGTCATAGTGGTGTAGTGGAGGACGGTAGGCTGTCACACAGTGATGTCATAGTGGTATAGTGGAGGACGGTAGGCTGTCACACAGTGATGTCATAGTGGTGTAGTGGAGGACGGTAGGCTGTCACACAGTGATGTCATAATGGTGTAGTGCAGCGGTTCCTCTTGCACTTCTTGTTTAGACACATGTGCTTAAGGAAGACTTTAATTAGGTGACTTACTACCAGACACTAAAGCCCCGTTACCACTGGCACTTAAAATTAGGGCCAAATTCGAGCAGACTAGAATGGGTCGAGGGAAACCCGTACCAGACAAGCCCAGTTTCACAACTGGTGTCAGCTCAATTAGAATTGTGGCTTGTGACACCGTTACTATGCAACCACCAAGCTGATCACTGCTGAATGCTGACACATCATTTAGCTAGCTCATCTGGGCTTGTTGCTGTTAGCTAGAACATGGAAAATCAGTACTGCAGTAGTCAGACATGACACAAATTACCACCATAGCTAGATCCTGATGTTAAATAGCAAGTCAGAGTTGAAATAAGCTAGCTAGCTAGCGTGAGCTAGCCGGACTTTAGCTAGTCAAGATGTATTGAAAGCTAGCTAGCTACATCATATCAAACCTGTTGTCTCTTTTGCTTGGTTAGCTAGCTAGCTAATAGCCAATGCTATGGCAAGTAAAGTGGGAATCTAGCTAGCTCGCCTGTTATGCTAGTGACGATGCTAACCATTTAGCTTGTTAACTAAAGTCAGCGAGCTAAATACATGGCTCTAAGTCTGGCTGGCACTGGCAGGAGTATGGAGTAACGTTAGTTACAGCATGGTGAGGGTGAATTACATTCTTCAACATCTTGCTAGCTAGCTAGCTAGCAACATTAGCGAAGCCAGCTGCAGTCACATAATGGCTACCTCGCAACATGACATCATTTCACATTTCTGGAGGCAGTGGAAATGTAATTTGAGCTAGCCCACCAAGGACAGCCCAACCTGATGCCAATGTAAACTGGGCTTAAGTTAAACCTTATATAACCAAACTTTGTTTAACCTAACCTTATACACTGAGTGTACAAAACATTAAGGACACCTGCTCTTTCCATGACAGACTGACCAGGTGAATGCTATGATCCCTTATTGACGTCACTTGTTAAATCCACTTCAATCAGTGTAGATGAAAGTGAGGAGACAGGTTAATATAGAAGGATTTTTAAGCCTTGAGACAATCGAGACATGGATTTTTTAAATGTGTGCCATTCAGACACAGGGTGAATGGGAAAGACACAATATTCAAAGTGCCTTGGAATGGGGTATGGTACTAGGTGCCAGGCGCACCGGTTTGAGTGTGTCAAGAACTGCAATGCTGCTGGGTTTTTTACACTCAACAGTTTCCCAACCTGACACTGTGGGAAGCATTGGAGTCAACATTGGAAAGCGTCCCTGTATAATGCTTTCGACACCTTGCAGAGTTCATGCCCCGACGAATTGAGTCTGTTCTGAGGATAAAATGGCGTGCAACTCAATATTAGGAAGGTGTTCCTAATGTTTTATACACTCAGTGTATAAGCTTGCCTGCCCTAGATTCTCTGTTTGATCCGTCATGACACGAACCGGCATCCGACATAGAAATTACTACAGTCAATCAAATCATCAATCGATGTGAATCGCAGACATCTTGTTAAAGTAACATCTGATGCTCAATCATATGTTTGAGCACCAACCTTGGAACGGGTTAGTAGTAGCATCATGGCACATTAATCGACTAGAGTTTAATCGATCGAAACAACTTTCACTTTAATGCAATACTGAGAGGCAGCAATGACGCTCTATATCAGGGTTCTCCCATCATGTTCCAGTTATTACAATAATCTTGTCCTCCGATTGAAAGTGCCACCAGCCATGTTTTTAGCACAAAGTTAGAATCCATTAGAATCCTCCATGAAAGGTGGTTCATTTCAGCAGTGAGCAGTAACCACTAATAGCACTCAACAGTTTGGTGGGTTCAGCTTTAATGGTGCCGTGTCTCTTTAGAGTGAACATCCTACTCTCCTAGCCCAGCCCACTACCCTATTAATCTCAGCTCCCACGTGCTAGAGAGAGAAGAGAGAAAAGAGAAAGATAGAAGAAAGAAAAGAGGAGAGTGTCACGCCCTGACCGTAGAGAGACGTTTTATTTCTCTATTTGGTTAGGTCAGGGTGTGATGTGATTCTATGTTTTGTGTTTCTATGTTTTGGCCGGGTATGGTTCTCAATCAGGGACAGCTGTCTATCGTTGTCTCTGATTGGGAATCATACTTAGGCAGCCTGTTTTGCCACCTTAGGTTGTGGGTGGTTGTTTTTTGTTAGCTCTGTGAAGCCTACAGAACGTGAGGTTCATTATTATTTTGTTGTTTTGTTTGGTGTTCTGAGGAAATAAAGCATCATGAACACGTACCACGCTGCACCTTGGTCCACCTCTTCCGACGGACGTTACAGAGAGAGAAAGAAGAGGAGAAGAGAGAGACAGAAAAGAGGAGAGAGTGACAGAGGAGAGAGAGAGAGACAGAGGAGAGACAGAGAGACAGAGGAGAGACAGAGAGACAGAGCGAGAGAGAGAGAATAGAGAGAGACAGAGGAGAAAGAGAGAGAAAGGAGAGAGAGAGAGAGACAGAGGAGAGACAGAGAGACAGAGAAACAGAGGAGAAAGAGAGAGAAAGGAGAGAGAGAGAGACAGAGGAGAGACAGAGAGACAGAGGAGAGACAGAGAGACAGAGCGAGAGAGAGAGAATAGAGAGAGACAGAGGAGAAAGAGAGAGAAAGGAGAGAGAGAGAGAGACAGAGGAGAGACAGAGAGACAGAGAAACAGAGGAGAAAGAGAGAGAAAGGAGAGAGAGAGAGACAGAGGAGAGACAGAAAGACAGAGGAGAGACAGAGAGACAGAGAGACAGAGAGAGAATAGAGAGAGACAGAGGAGAAAGAGAGAGAAAGGAGAGAGAGAGAGACAGAGAGACAGAGGAGAGACAGAGAGACAGAGAGACAGAGAGACAGAGAGAGAATAGAGAGAGACAGAGGAGAAAGAGAGAGAAAGGAGAGAGAGAGAGACAGAGGATCTTGGATCTTATAGAGTTCAACTGAGGGGGAATGGGGTGGCTGCTAACATCCACATTATGTTTATCCCGTTCTGTGTACAGCACAGATATGGACAGGTCGATGGCTGGTTCAGACATCTGGGACCAGCCAGCCTCATGAACATCCATTGGACTACAAAGCCAGAACCACACCCCTGGCCCAGCCACCTCCAGAGTGGAACAGGAGCACTAAGACGAGAGAGTTACGATGTTGAGTGACAGTAGAAGTTTCCTCTATATACGACGATGTGTGCCTTAAGCTACAATATGGGTGGTCTGCTATGGAGCTGATGAAGGGAGATGGACCTGGAGGAGTGACGGGTGGTCTGCTATGGAGCTGATGAAGGGAGATGGACCTGGAGGAGTGACGGGTGGTCTGCTGTGGAGCTGCTGAAGGGAGATGGACCTGGAGGAGTGACGGGTGGTCTGCTGTGGAGCTGATAAAGGGAGATGGACCTGGAGGAGTGACGGGTGGTCTGCTGTGGAGCTGCTGAAGGGAGATGGACCTGGAGGAGTGACGGGTGGTCTGCTGTGGAGCTGATAAAGGGAGATGGACCTGGAGGAGTGACAGGTGGTCTGCTGTGGAGCTGATGAAGGGAGATGGACCTGGAGGAGTGACGGGTGGTCTGCTGTGGAGCTGATGAAGGGAGATGGACCTGGAGGAGTGACGGGTGGTCTGCTATGGAGCTGATGAAGGGAGATGGACCTGGAGGAGTGACGGCTGTGTGGGGAAGGAGGGTAGGATGATGTCAGACAGGTACTTGGGTCCAGGGTTGTGGATAGCTTGGTAGGTGTGAATCAGGATTTTAAAGTCATGTGTGAGCATATGGGGGAGCCTGTGGAGGTTGAACAGCACTGGAGGGATGTGCTCACAGGGGGAGGTGTGGTTGAGGACAAGTGCAGCACAGTTCTGGACATGTTGTAGCCTTCTTAGGCTTCTTGTGCCAACTAACAAGGCATTACAATAGTCCAGACGGCATGGTATAGTCGCTCAGCTGCAGGCTGTGACAGCATTGGTTGTAACCTGGCAATGTTCCATAGATGGAAAAATACAACTTTGATCACACTTTTGATGTGGGCCTCAAACGAGAGTTGACTGTCAAATGTTCTACCCATGTTGAGAACCTCCCTGAAGGGGAGGACCTTGACACCATCAGTATTGAGTCTCTAGCTGCTGAACATCCCTGAAGGGGAGGACCTTGACACCATCAGTATTGAGTCTCTAGCTGCTGAACATCCCTGGAGGGGAGGACCTTGACACCATCAGTATTGAGCCTCTAGCTGCTGAACATCCCTGGAGGGGAGGACCTTGACACCATCAGTATTGAGTCTCTAGCTGAACCTCCCTGGAGGGGAAGACCTTGACACCATCAGTATTGAGTCTCTAGCTGCTGAACATCCCTGAAGGGGAAGACCTTGACACCATCAGTATTGAGTCTCTAGCTGCTGAACATCCCTGAAGGGGAGGACCCTTGACACCATCAGTATTGAATCTCTAGCTGAACATCCCTGGAGGGGAAGACCTTATTGAGTCTCTAGCTGCTGAACCTCCCTGAAGGGGAAGACCTTGACACCATCAGTATTGAGTCTCTAGCTGCTGAACATCCCTGAAGGGGAGGACCTTGACACCATCAGTATTGAGTCTCTAGCTGCTGAACATCCCTGAAGGGGAGGACCTTGACACCATCAGTATTGAGTCTCTAGCTGCTGAACATCCCTGAAGGGGAAGACCTTGACACCATCAGTATTGAGTCTCTAGCTGCTGAACATCCTTGAAGGGGAAGACCTTGACACCATCAGTATTGAGTCTCTAGCTGCTGAACATCCCTGAAGGGGAGGACCTTGACACCATCAGTATTGAGTCTCTAGCTGCTGAACATCCCTGAAGGGGAGGACCTTGACACCATCAGCATTGAGTCTCTAGCTGCTGAACATCCCTGACGGGGAGGACCTTGACACCATCAGTATTGAGTCTCTAGCTGCTGAACATCCCTGAAGGGGAAGACCTTGACACCATCAATATTGAGTCTCTAGCTGCTGAACATCCCTGAAGGGGAGGACCTTGACACCATCAGTATTGAGTCTCTAGCTGCTGAACATCCCTGAAGGGGAGGACCTTGACACCATCAGTATTGAGTCTCTAGCTGCTGAACATCCCTGAAGGGGAGGACCTTGACACCATCAATATTGAGTCTCTAGCTGAACCTCCCTGAAGGGGAGGACCTTGACACCATCAATATTGAGTCTCTAGCTGAACCTCCCTGAAGGGGAGGAACTTGACACCATCAATATTGAGTCTCTAGCTGAACCTCCCTGAAGGGGAGGACCTTGACACCATCAGTATTGAGTCTCTAGCTGCTGTTGTTGTTACTGATGGTGCCAGTGCCAATCAGTGCGACCTGTGTCTTTTGCAGTTTAACTGCAGGAAACCTCATAGGATGTCCTGCAGGCAGCTGACCAGGAGTGCAGTGCCATTGTTTGTGAATGACATACAGCTGAGTGTCAACAGCATTTAAAGTTAAAGCGCAGTCCGTGTTTCCTCATTATGTTTCCCAGTGGCAGCATGTAGATACAAGACAATAGTGGCCCTAGGACCGAGCCTTGAGGGACCCCCCTGATGGACCACCACCAGGGAATAGGCTGCCATTTTGGACACAACCCATAGTGATGCTGATCCAGGTTCTACAACAAAAGTGGTACGGTGTCCAAAGTTACGACAGCGTCAGAATCACCAAGGAGTTGGTGAACGAGGCTGTCCAAATATGCACACAGTACATTGTGAGGATTGTGATGCTGCTGCAGGACAGGTTCTTACCAGGAAAGTGGCGATGGCCACTCCTATGATGAATCCAGCGATGACGTCAGACCAGTGGTTCCGGTACTCAGCCACTCTGTTGAGTCCCGCGAGGAAAGCCAGATACATCAGACCCAGGGACAGCACAGGCTTGGCTAGCCGCGTTCCTTTGACTTCCACTGTACATGTGATGTAACTCTAGAAGATAGTAATGAACATACTGTTATCTCCTCACATCCCTGTGGACCTCTTTTATTAAATTAGTGAGAAGAAATCAACAATGAACATACTGTTATCTCCTCACATCCCTGTGGATCTCTTTTATTAAATTAGTGAGAAAAAATCTACAGAAATCAACAATGAACATGCTGGTTATCTCCTCACATCCCTTTACTGACTGGCTGGATATAAACCCATCCTGTATAGAGGTCAATATGGTCATATCTGTGCTGAGAGGTTATACCACGTCGTGTGGTTTTATTTAATTACCTCTATTAGTTTGTCCATACCATCAAAGAGTGGACTGACTTTCAATGGGAACACTCTGAGAAACGAGGTCAGCTCTACTGTACAGCATACAATGATTGTCTCATTCAGATTCTGAAAAAGGTCCACGAGCCAAGCATTTGATAATGCTAGCAGCAGCCTGGGATAATGCTAGCACCAGCCTGTGATAATGTTACCAGCAGTCTGTGATAATGTTTCCAGCAGCCTGTGATAATGCTAGCACCAGACGGTTATAATGCTAGCACCAGCCTGGGATAATGTTACCAACATCATACAATAATGCTAGCACCAGCCTGGGATAGTGTTATCAACAGCCTATGATAATGCTATCACCAGTCTGGGATAATGCTAGCACCAAACTGCAATAATGTTACCAACAGCCTGTGATAATGCTAGCACCAGCCTGTGATGATGCTACCAACAGCCTGGGATAATGTTATCAACAGCCTGTGATAATGCTATCACCAGCCTGTGATAATGCTACCAACAGCCTGTGATAATGTTACCAACAGCCTGTGATAATGCTACCAACAGCCTGTGATAATGTTACCAACAGCCTGTGATAATGTTACCAACAGCCTGTGATAATGTTACCAACAGCCCGTGATAATGCTGTAGACAATGAGGGTATAACAGGAATAACCCCCAATCTCCAAAGTGCTGCTTAATTTAAAAAAATATGTGTTGTCACAGACACTGGATACAGGTGCAGTGAAATGTGTTGTTTTACAGTAGTTTTATACTAGCATGCACCAAGCTTTACAGTAGCTTGCTAACCACTAAACAACTATGTGTTTGACTGTAGCAACCTAAGTGGCACTTACTGCTAATAAACAATGTGCTTTAAAATAGCTTGCTAACTGGTAGCAAGCAATGTGCTTTACATGAGCAAGCTAACCACTAACAAACAATGTGCTTTACAGTAGTATGCTAATACCTCTAACCGCTACAAAACAATCTTCTTTAACATAGCATGCTAATACCGCTACCAGCTACAAAACAATCTTCTTTAACATAGCATGCTAATACCGCTAACCGCTACAAAACAATCTTCTTTAACATAGCATGCTAATACCGCTACCAGCTACAAAACAATCTTCTTTAACATAGCATGCTAATACCGCTAACCGCTACAAAACAATCTTCTTTAACATAGCATGCTAATACCGTTAACCGCTACAAAACAATCTTCTTTAACATAGCATACTAATACCACTAACCGCTACAAAACAATGGCCCTGCTAAGGTCTACAAAAAAAAGATCCCTTTTGGCAATCAATCAGACACTCGAACCAGTCAGAGAATGATGACTTACAAACCTCTCTAGGCTAGGGGGCGGTTTTCACGTCCGGATGAAAAATGTGCCCAAAGTAAACTGCCTGCTACTCAGGTCCAGAAGCTAGGATATGCATAGTATTAGTAGATTTGGATAGAAAACACTCTGAAGTTTCTAAAGCTGTTTGAATGATGTCTGTGAATATAACAGAACTTATTTGGCAGGCAAAACCCCAAGGACAAACCATCCAGGAAAACATTTTTTTGAGGTCACTCTCTTTTCAATGAGTTGTTTATGTGGATCTAGATTTCTAAGGCACTTGCTTGCAGGTCATATCGCTTCCACTGGATGTCAACAGTCTTTAGAAATTGGTTGATGTTTTTCCTTTGTGTAATGAAGAAGTAGGGCTGTTCAGAATGAGGGTCGAGTCTAGTGTACTGTTGTGTTTGGAGCGTGCGACCTGAAAGCTCGCTCCACTTTGTTTTCGTCCAGTATTGAACGCAGTTTACCCCGTCTTAAATTTTATCGATTATTTACATAAAAAAATACCTAAAGTTGTATTAGGTACGTTGTTTGAAATGTTTGGGCAAAGATTACAGGTAACTTATTAGATATTTTGTAGTCATGTTGCGCGAGTTGGAACCGGTGTTTTTCTGGATCAAACTCGCCAAATAAATTGACATTTTGGAGATATAACGATGGAATTAATCGAACAAAAGGACCATTTGTGATGTTTATGGGACATATTGGAGTGCCAACAGAAGAAGCTCTTCAAAGGTAAGGCATGAATTATATCGTTATTTCTGAGTTTTGTGTCGCGCCTGGCGGGATGAAATATGATTGTCTGTGTTTGTTTGATGGAGTGCTGTCCTCAGATAATCGCATGGTTTGCTTTCGCCATAAAGCCTTTTTGAAATCGGACACCGTGGCTGGATTAACAAGAATTTAAGCTTTAATTTGACATATTGCATGTGTATTTTCAAGAATGTTAAATACAATGCTCAAAAAAATAAAGGGAACACTTAAACAACACAATGTAACTCCAAGTCAATCACACTTCTGTGAAATCAAACTGTCCACTCAGGAAGCAACACTGATTGACAATAAAATTCACATGCTGTTGTGCAAATGGAATAGACAAAAGGTGGAAATTATAGGCAATTAGCAAGACACCCCCAATAAAGGAGTGGTTCTGCAGGTGGTGACCACAGACCACTTCTCAGTTCCTATGCTTCCTGGCTGATGTTTTGGTCACTTTTGAATGCTGGCGGTGCTTTCACTCTAGTGGTAGCATGAGACGATGTCTACAACCCACACAAGTGGCTCAGGTAGTGCAGCTCATCCAGGATGGCACATCAATGCGAGCTGTGGCAAGAAGGTTTGCTGTGTCTGTCAGCGTAGTGTCCAGAGCATGGAGGCGCTACCAGGAGACAGGCCAGTACATCAGGAGACGTGGAGGAGGCCGTAGGAGGGCAACAACCCAGCAGCAGGACCGCTACCTCCGCCTTTGTGCAAGGAGGAGCAGGTGGAGCACTGCCAGAGCCCTGCAAAATGACCTCCAGCAGGCCACAAATGTGCATGTGTCTGCTCAAACGGTCAGAAACAGACTCCATGAGGGTGGTATGAGGGCCCGACGTCCACAGGTGGGAGTTGTGCTTACAGCCCAACACCGTGCAGGACGTTTGGCATTTGCCAGAGAACACCAAGATTGGCAAATTCGCCACTGGCGCCCTGTGCTCTTCACAGATGAAAGCAGGTTCACACTGAGCACATGAGCACATGTGACAGACGTGACAGAGTCTGGAGACGCCGTGGAGAACGTTCTGCTGCCTACAACATCCTCCAGCATGACCAGTTTGGCGGTGGGTCAGTCATGGTGTGGGGTGGCATTTCTTTGGGGGGCCGCACAGCCCTCCATGTACTCGCCAGAGGTAGCCTGACTGCCATTAGGTACCGAGATGAGATCCTCAGACCCCTTGTGAGACCATATGCTGGTGCGGTTGGCCCTGGGTTCCTCCTAATGCAAGACAATGCTAGATCTCATGTGGCTGGAGTGTGTCAGCAGTTCCTGCAAGAGGAAGGCATTGATGCTATGGAGTGGCCCGCCCATTCCCCAGACCTGAATCCAATTGAGCACATCTGGGACATCATGTCTCGCTCCATCCACCCACGCCACGTTGCACCACAGACTGTCCAGGAGTTGGCGGATGCTTTAGTCCAGGTCTGGGAGGAGATCCCTCAGGAGACCATCCGCCACCTCATCAGGAGCACGCCCAGGCGTTGTAGGGAGGTCATACAGGCACGTGGAGGCCACACACACTACTGAGCCTCATTTTGACTTGTTTTAAGGACATTACATCAAAGTTGGATCAGCCTGTAGTGTGGTTTTCCACAGACTCCAAATCCAGAACTCCATGGATTGATGAATTTGATTTACATTGATAATTTTTGTGTGATTTTGTTGTCAGCACATTCAACTATGTAAAGAAAAAAGTATTTAATAAGAATATTTCATTCATTCAGATCTAGGATGTGTTATTTTAGTGTTCCCTCTATTTTTTTGAGCAGTGTATTTACAATTCTGTAGTTTGAACTTTTTGAATTTTGAACTGCACTTTCACTGGATGTTGGTCAGGTGGGACGGTAGCATCCCATCTAGCCTAGAGAGGTTAAGATGATCTAACACGTCACAGATAAAGACTTCTGACAGAGTTAGATCTGTGAAGTGTAATCCCCCGTAGCTGTAGGCTGTAGGGACGTTAGGAATCCTTCTGAAACACACTGCCATCAGACTGTGGTACTCTGAACAGGGTTCATATTCACACAGTGTATGAGTGATGATCTGGGATCAGTTTTCCGTTTAAAATCATAATGAATAAGATTAAGATCCAGGGCAGGGTATCCCCCAAACGACCTGCAGGGGTGTAAAGTACTGAAGTGAAACAACTTTTAAGTACTACTTAAGTCGTTTTTGGGGGGTATCTGTACTTTATTTTACTATTTATATATTGGACAACTTTTACTTCACTACATTTCTACAGAAAATTATGAACTTTTTACTCCTTACATTTTCCCTGACACCCAAAAGTACTCTGTACATTTTGAATGCTTAGCAGGACAGGAAAAGTGTATAATTCACCCACTTATCAAGAGAACATCCCTGGTCATCTCTACTGCCTCTGATCTGTCAGACTCACTAAACACAAATGCTTCGTTTGTAAATTATGTCTGAGTGTTGAATTGTGGCCCCTAGCTATCCATAGATAAAAAAAAACAAGAACATTGTGTTCTCTGGTTTGCTTAATATAAGAACTGTTAAATTATTTATACTTTTGATACTTAAGTACATTCGACTTTTACTCAAGTAGTATTTTACTGGTTGACTTTCACTTTTACTTGAATCATTTTCTTTTAAGATATCTTTACTTTTACTCAAGTATGAAAATGAAGGAGTTTTTCCACCGCTGACGAACTGGCATGTCCAGAAGAGACAACTGAAGTGACACAAAACTAGGCTGTTCTGAATCCATTTCAGAAGCTGTGTATCCTATTTATATTCACAAAACGGGAGCATGTTTTTAACCAGACGGTCGAGTGAAAGATGAATTAATAAAGTGTTTTTAATGAGCTGATTTTGTTATAGGGATATGTGATGACATGTGAAGCCACATATGACGACACGCTGTCTAATTCGGTTTCAGAGAACTGAGTTTATGGTTTCAAACTCTTGTCTTGAGGATGATTCATTCAAAACGAATGTTGAATATTACATTTCTAAGAATCAAACACGTATACCAGTAGACTATACAGTATGTATTGTGTGTATGTTCACGCACAATGTTTATCATCAATACGTTTGTCATGATCTGTTGTGATGTTGGATATATTAACCATGTTCCATGTAAGGCCTGCGTCCAAAATCCAGATCTAGGGCGGGTCCAAAATGCACCTTATTTCCTGTAGTGCCCTAGTCAAAAGTAGTTTACTACCCACAATGCAATGGTCAAAGTAGTGCATTACCCAGAGTGCCCTGGTCAAAAGTAGTTTACTACCCATAATGCACTGGTCAAAGTAGTGCATTACCCAGAGTGCCCTGGTCAAAAGTAGTTTACTACCCATAATGCACTGGTCAAAGTAGTGCATTACCCAGAGTGCCCTGGTCAAAAGTAGTTTACTACCCATAGTGCCCTGGTCAAAAGTAGTACACTACCCATAATGCACTGGTCAAAGTAGTGCATTACCCAGAGTGCCCTGGTCAAAAGTAGTTTACTAACCATAGTGCCCTGGTCAAAAGTAGTTTACTACCCATAGTGTCCTGGTCAAAAGTAGTACACTACCCATAATGCCCTGGTCAAAAGAAGTGTAACATAGTGCCCTGGTCAAAAGTAGTGCACTACCCAGAGTGCCCTGGTCAAAAGTAGTTTACTACCCAGAGTGCCCTGGTCAAAAGTAGTTTACTACCCAGAGTGCCCTGGTCAAAAGTAGTTTACTACCCAGAGTGCCCTGGTCAAAAGTAGTTTACTACCCAGAGTGCCCTGGTCAAAAGTAGTTTACTACCCAGAGTGCCCTGGTCAAAAGTAGTTTACTACCCAGAGTGCCCTGGTCAAAAGTAGTTTACCACCCAGAGTGCCCTGGTCAAAAGAAGTGCATTACCCAGAGTGCCCTAGTCAAAAGAAGTGCATTACCCAGAGTGCCCTGGTCAAAAGTAGTGCATTACCCAAAGTGCCCTGGTCAAAAGAAGTGCATTACCCACAGTGCCCTGGTCAAAAGTAGTGCATTACCCAGAGTGCCCTGGTCAAAAGAAGTGCACTATATAGTGAATAAGGTTTCAGACAGCAGTCTGCTAATATTATTTTCCATGTGCCTAATACTGTCTCTCACGCTCAAATCCTTCAACTAGCAGGCTTTCTAGAGTGAGTAGGGTGAATCAGCAGAAATCCTCTTTATGTAAAGTAACAGGCTTAGTCTGCTATGAGTCAGTGGAGGATTTCCTTTTCAGCGTTACCATAAAACGCTTAATTAAACGCTGAGTCTCAAATAGCCGCCTGTCCCTTTTAATAGCTGGTCAACTGCACACATTTCAGGAAATAAACACCTGTTTCAAATAAACACCTGGTGTAAATGAATTATTTACGAGGTTACCATGAATTGCCATGACTTGTTTACAAGGTTTAATGTTTCATTTGTTACATTAAATAATTCAGTCATGACTCAACAAAATGATGGCAATCGTTCGTTTTTATCGCCAGTAAGAAACTGCTATCCATCGGCCGCTAACAGCTGACAACTGCTATCCATCGGCCGCTAACAGCTGACAACTGCTATCCATCGGCCGCTAACAGCTGACAACTGCTATCCATCGGCCGCTAACAGCTGACAACTGCTATCCATCGGCCGCTAACAGCTGACAACTGCTATCCATCGGCCGCTAACAGCTGACAACTGCTATCCATTGGCCGCTAACAGCTGACAACTGCTATCCATTGGCCGCTAACAGCTGACAACTGCTATCCATTGGCCGCTAACAGCTGACAACTGCTATCCATTGGCCGCTAACAGCTGACAACTGCTATCCATTGGCCGCTAACAGCTGACAACTGCTATCCATTGGCCGCTAACAGCTGACAACTGCTATCCATTGGCCGCTAACAGCTGACAACTGCTATCCATTGGCCGCTAACAGCTGACAACTGCTATCCATTGGCCGCTAACAGCTGACAACTGCTATCCATTGGCCGCTAACAGCTGACAACTGCTATCCATCGGCCGCTAACAGCTGACAACTGCTATCCATCGGCCGCTAACAGCTGACAACTGCTATCCATTGGCCGCTAACAGCTGACAACTGCTATCCATTGGCCGCTAACACCTGACAACTGCTCGTTAACTGGCAAGCAAAAAAAAACTGTCAACAACGTTGGGAGTACAGACCCAAAGAAATCGGTTGAACACCCTCTAGTGGCGAAAGTAAGAACCTGACGAAAATGCACAGTTAAAGAGGAGAATAATGAGGAGAATAATTATTCAGGCAAGGTGTGCTAAACAAACGAAACGTTACACAAACCACATTTACATCAAACATTTTCATGCAGATGAATTACCTGACGCATGAAAAGAAGTCATAACTGGGATGATGGAAACATGAATTGCGGGTACAATTTTATAAATTCTGACAGAGAATTTGTTCGTTCGACATGGCGGGATCTTTTTATGTCTGTAAAATGAATTATGCGAGAAATGGCAGTAGAAATGCCTTTATGCGCAAATATTGATATAATTAACACAGTGGAGGCTGCTGAGGGCAAAACGACTCATCATACTGGAACGGAACCAATGGAATGGCATCAAACACAGAGAAATCATTTGTTTAATGTATATGATACCAGTCCGCTGATCCAACTCCAGGCATTACCACAAGCCCGTTCTCCCCAATGAATGTGTCATCAACCTCCTGTGAATAAAACATCATATGGAAGTAAACTTAATAATATGTTGTGTGTTCCTCCCACTGCGAAAGCAAGCAGTTTATTAGGCTACAGATGAAGAAAATGACGATGAACTTCACAGGGGGGTCAAAGTGCACGTTGATGAGCTTGATGCTCCTTTCCAATAAATATCGAGGGTCTTATTCTGGTGACATGACGATGGATGTTTGGCTGCCATTTAACAAAAACAAATGATATGGCTCTTATCCATAATACTCTCATAATGTAGGTAGGCTACCTGCACTGTAGAGCATCTGTGCCGAGGCTCTAGGCACATTCGTTATATAACTCAACAGTTTTTGTTTCAAAACCGTCAGTAGATTTAAAAAATGTGATGGAAACCCATTTAAAACGTTATTATTTTTTCATTCAGTACGTGGGAATTTAACGGTAAAAGTCCTGTTTATGTGCACTATGTCATCACGTGCAGACTTTATCCACAAAAAGTTAGTTTGATGGAATCACATCTCTGGTGGGAAAATGCGCATATTGATTTATGCAGATTTTTAGAATATTCGTATGCAAATCTGTCATCGCCAATGGAAACCAGCTATAGTGTGTAAATGATGACAGTGCAGGAAATGTAAGAAATTGATTAAAATGATGGAAGTGAATGCTGTAATTAAAAAAATGTTTATGCAAATGAGCAAAAGCTCTGTGCATTAAGTAAATAGACGCCTGGCACAAATAGAAGCCTGTCACTAATAGAAGCCTGTCACTAATAAAAGCCTGTCACTAATAAAAGCCTGTTGTGTTCAGTGATTTAAGGAAATAAACGGCCAGGCTTTTATTCAAAGTTTATCGAAATCAAAATCAAATCAAATGTATTGGTCACATACACATGTTTAGCAGATGTTATTGCGAGTGTAGCGAAATGCTTGTGTTTCTAGCTCCGACATTGCAGAAATATCTAACAGTTTCACAACATATAACCCAAAATACACTAAAATCGAAGTAAGGAATGGATTAAGAATATACATGTCTGTCAGAGCGATATAGTAACCCTTTTATCTATAGCAAACAGCCAAACAGATCAGTGGCCAAACAGGATATTCGTAGCCAAGATAGAAAAATACATCCAAGAATCAGTCAGCACTATTTCAGTGTCTGTGTGTGTCTGTGTGTATGTGTGTGTGTGTGTGTGTGTGTGTGTGTGTGTGTGTGTGTGTGTGTGTGTGTGTGTGTGTGTGTGTGTGTGTGTGTGTGTGTGTGTGTGTGTGTGTGTGTGTGTGTGTGTAGAGTAGATGTATGCACTCAGCGCCTTTTACGTGGCGTGTAGGCCTGGAGATGCTAAACATGTTTATGTTCATTAATGATCAATTACCGTGAGACCGACAGTCTTTTGCACGACAATAACCGAAGCTCCAGTCCTAAACAATACAGAGAAAATACATCTGCATTCTGCGGGCGCCGTGGAAGAAATTGGATTCTACAAAGTTAAATATCAAACGTGAAATCTTCAACACAATTGTATCTCACCACCAGAACACTCTTCCACTCGAATCCAGCGTCCAAAAACGAAAACGAGATTTCCAGACACGAGAGTTATTAAACCCAATCTGACAGGAATTGAGGAACGGCTTATAGGGGTTTTACACACTAACAGGATATATTTAGCAGCGTTCTCCACATCTCGTCATAGCCATCAAAGAAGCAGCTGAATAGCAGCACATTTTAGACCGGCATCTATTAGGCCTACTTACTAAGTCTTCAAGGACTGTTATAAAGGCCGTACCTCATAGAATGTCCTAAGATTTCCCAGGGATGTCTGTAATGTCAGAAATCCTACTATTCTGCACATATCATCAATATGGAAACACTTACTTTAGTTATTTCATTCCGTTAGTTAGTAGTTGTAACACAGCCGACTCAACTATTCAACTTGTATCTTTGGTTCCTACTAATCTTTAGTTCCCACTCACCGCAAGATAGAAGGCTGCATAGACACTGAGCGCAGCCTCTTTGGAGGGGAAGGTTTTGCGTGCGCGCAGGATATCCTCCTGGTTCCCGGTGCAGGCCTCCTGTTGGCTGATGTAGATCAGGGCGTGCTGGCAGCCCAGGGCTGTGTAGTTGGGCTTACACACCGTCAGGAAGTGGGGGGCCAGATTTCCCGTCACCACCTGGCCGGCGTTCACAAAGATGTCCACGGTGAACAGGCCGAACGTGTAGACCCCTGGATAGAGGGGGAGACAGACACTGGTTAGACCCCTGGATAGAGGGGGAGACAGACACTGGTTAGACCCCTGGATAGAGGGGGAGACAGACACTGGTTAGACCCCTGGATAGAGGGGGAGACAGACACTGGTTAGACCCCTGGATAGAGGGGGAGACAGACACTGGTTAGACCCCTGGATAGAGGGGGAGACAGACACTGGTTAGACCCCTGGATAGAGGGGGAGACAGACACTGGTTAGACCCCTGGATAGAGGGGGAGACAGACACTGGTTAGACCCCTGGATAGAGGGGGGAGACAGACACTGGTTAGACCCCTGGATAGAGGGGAGATAGACACTGGTTAGACCCCTGGATAGAGGGGGAGACAGACACTGGTTAGACCCCTGGATAGAGGGGGAGACAGACACTGGTTAGACCCCTGGATAGAGGGGGAGACAGACACTGGTTAGACCCCTGGATAGAGGGGGAGACAGACACTGGTTAGACCCCTGGATAGAGGGGGAGACAGACACTGGTTAGACCCCTGGATAGAGGGGGAGACAGACACTGGTTAGACCCCTGGATAGAGGGGAGACAGACACTGGTTAGACCCCAATTCCCTTTATGCTACAAACAACCCTGTCTGCCAAACATCAGCTTAATGTCATTCTCCTCATGACAGCTCTGTTCCTGCATAAAGCAGTGTGATGCTCAAACATACAGGACAGACAGATCCGATCAGATTTAATGAAACGGTTTCCTCAAAGGACATCTCATAGCTGGACACACATAGACACACACAGAGACACACACAGAGACACACACACAGACACACACAGAGACACACACAGAGAAACACACACAGACACACACAGACACACACACGGAGACACACACGGAGACACACACAGACACACACACAGAGACACACAGAGAAACACACAGAGAAACACACAGAGACACACACAGCAACACACACACAGAGACACACACAGAGACACACAGAGACACACAGAGACACACAGACACACAGACACACAGACAGAGACACACAGACAGAGACACACAGACAGAGACACACACAGAGACACACACACAGAGACACACACACAGAGACACACAGACAGACACAGAGACACACAGAGACACACACACAGAGACACACACACAGAGACACACAGACGCACACAGAGGCACACGGAGACACACGGAGACACACACAGAGAGACACACGGAGACACACACAGAGAGACACAGACACACGGAGACACACACAGACACACACAGACACACACAGAGAGACACACAGAGACACACACAGAGAAACACACAGCAACACACACAGAGACACACACAGAGACACACACAGAGACACACAGACAGAGACACATATAGAGACACACAGACAGAGACACATATAGAGACACACACAGAGACACCGA
This sequence comes from Salvelinus namaycush, assembly GCF_016432855.1. Lineage (NCBI taxonomy): Eukaryota > Metazoa > Chordata > Actinopteri > Salmoniformes > Salmonidae > Salvelinus > Salvelinus namaycush. The sequence goes on along the minus strand of NC_052313.1, from coordinate 3,809,367 downwards.
CACACATACAGAAACACACAGAAACACAGGGAGACACACAGAGAAGACAGCCAACATTATTTCCTGCAGTAACACTGGTGAGCATAGGCAGCACGTCCGCTAAGCTTCCCCTAAAGTAAATCTAAATACATTTGCTGAAATTTTTTAATTACTCCTGTCTATGCAGAAATCAATAAAAACCATTAAAAGTACTTGACCAGAGAGCGTGACTTAGCCACAGAGGTTCATTAGACTCTTGTAAAACATAGCTTTGGATTGTTTCAAATCACAAGCTCTTAGGCCTGTGCCTCTTAACTCTACCTACATGTACATATTACCTCCACTAACCGGTGCCCCGGCACACTGACTATGTACCGGTATCCCTCTGTATATATATATTTTTTTTACTGCTGCTCTTTAATTACGTGTTACTTTTATCTCTTATTCTTATCTGTATTTTTTGGAAACTGCATTGTTGGTTAGGGGCTCGTAAGTAAGCATTTCACTGTAATGTTTACACCTGTTGTATTCGGCGCATGTGACTAATACAATTTGATTTGATTTGATTTGATTTTGGAAGCCTGCAATTTGGGCAACGCACGTGGCAACAGGCCTAGATGATTAGTACGTTGTGGTTGTCAGTGAAAACCATCTAAAATATGTGTGCAGATCATTTCTGTTGACAATAATTTAAAATGTTGAGACAAGAAGAAGAGGAGGTGTGTGTGGCGAAGATATATGCGCATCTCCAGAATGCTCTCAGCTCTCCAGGATGCTCTCATCTCTCCAGGATGCTCTCAGCTCTCCAGGATGCTCTCATCTCTCCAGGATGCTCTCATCTCTCCAGAATGCTCTCATCTCTCCAGGATGCTCTCATCTCTCCAGAATGCTCTCATCTCTCCAGGATGCTCTCATCTCTCCAGAATGCTCTCATCCCTCCAGGATGCTCTCATCCCTCCAGAATGCTCTCATCCCTCCAGGATGCTCTCATCTCTCCAGAATGCTCTCATCCCTCCAGGATGCTCTCATCTCTCCAGGATGCTCTCATCTCTCCAGAATGCTCTCATCTCTCCAGGATGCTCTCATCTCTCCAGAATGCTCTCATCCCTCCAGGATGCTCTCATCTCTCCAGGATGCTCTCATCTCTCCAGGATGCTCTCAGCTCTCCAGGATGCTCTCATCCCTCCAGGATGCTCTCATCTCTCCAGGATGCTCTCATCTCTCCAGGATGCTCTCATCTCTCCAGAATGCTCTCATCTCTCCAGGATGCTCTCATCTCTCCAGAATGCTCTCATCCCTCCAGGATGCTCTCATCTCTCCAGAATGCTCTCATCTCTCCAGGATGCTCTCATCTCTCCAGAATGCTCTCATCTCTCCAGAATGCTCTCATCTCTCCAGGATGCTCTCAGCTCTCCAGGATGCTCTCATCCCTCCAGGATGCTCTCATCTCTCCAGGATGCTCTCATCTCTCCAGAATGCTCTCATCCCTCCAGGATGCTCTCATCTCTCCAGGATGCTCTCATCTCTCCAGGATGCTCTCATCTCTCCAGGATGCTCTCATCCCTCCAGGATGCTCTCATCCCTCCAGGATGCTCTCATCCCTCCAGGATGCTCTCATCTCTCCAGGATGCTCTCATCCCTCCAGGATGCTCTCATCTCTCCAGGATGCTCTCATCTCTCCAGAATGCTCTCATCTCTCCAGAATGCTCTCATCTCTCCAGAATGCTCTCATCTCTCCAGAATGCTCTCATCTCTCCAGGATGCTCTCATCTCTCCAGAATGCTCTCATCCCTCCAGAATGCTCTCAGCTGTCTCCCGCTAATTCTTACACATTAATTGTTTCATTGTGTGAATTGTTTGACCTTCGATTGTTTCTTTTGATCAATTCTCCATTACATATGTCACCAGTAGTAAATGTACCGTTAATCCCCATAATTTGATGACAAGCCACATTTCTTCAGCCTCCTGAGGTTGAAGAGGCGCTGCTGCGCCTTCTTCACCACGCTGTCTGTGTGGGTGGACCATTTCAGTTTGTCTGTGATGTGTACGCCGAGGAACTTAAAACTTTCCACCTTCTCCACTACTGTCCCGTCGATGTGGATGGGGATTACGGTCTATCAATCGAAGAAGCCTACCTGGCCTGCAGCGCGCAAAAGTAGGAAAGTGCCCATTTGGGGATGTCTGATTTCTGATTGTCTTAACTCCGGGTGAGCCAGCAAACAGAGGGTTGTCAGTTCAAATCCTGGGTCTGACTGGAAAATATGTCAGGAAGTGAGCCGGCAACCGGAGGCTTGCTGGTATCAAATCCTAGATGACGTTGTGCCCTTGAGCAAGGCACTTAACCCCCCACAACAACGGCGCCCAATGTGGCAGCCCCCAGCTATTGACCAAAAAAGTGATTTTAACTCTCCACGTACACCACTAATAAAGTGATTTTAACTCTCCACGTCCACCACTAATAAAGTGATTTTAACTCTCCACGTCCACCGCTAATAAAGTGATTTTAACTCTCCACGTCCACCGCTAATAAAGTGATTTTAACTCTCCACGTCCACCGCTAATAAAGTGATTTTAACTCTCCACGTCCACCGCTAATAAAGTGATTTTAACTCTCCACGTCCACCGCTAATAAAGTGATTTTAACTCTCCACGTCCACCGCTAATAAAGTGATTTTAACTCTCCACGTCCCCCGCTAATAAAGTGATTTTAACTCTCCACGTCCACCGCTAATAAAGTGATTTTAACTCTCCACGTCCACCGCTAATAAAGTGATTTTAACTCTCCACGTCCACCGCTAATAAAGTGATTTTAACTCTCCACGTCCACCACTAATAAAGTGATTTTAACTCTCCACGTCCACCACTAATAAAGTGATTTTAACTCTCCACGTCCACCACTAATAAAGTGATTTTAACTCTCCACGTCCACCACTAATAAAGTGATTTTAACTCTCCACGTCCACCACTAATAAAGTGATTTTAACTCTCCACGTCCACCACTAATAAAGTGATGTTAACTCTCAAAAGTCCACCACTAATAAAGTGATTGTAACTCTCCACGTCCACCACTAATAAAGTGATTGTAACTCTCCACGTCCACCACTAATAAAGTGATTGTAACTCTCCACGTCCACCACTAATAAAGTGATTGTAACTCTCCACGTCCACCACTAATAAAGTGATTTTAACTCTCCACGTCCACCACTAATAAAGTGATTTTAACTCTCCACGTCCACCACTAATAAAGTGATTGTAACTCTCCACGTCCACCACTAATAAAGTGATTGTAACTCTCCACGTCCACCACTAATAAAGTGATTTTAACTCTCCACGTCCACCACTAATAAAGTGATTTTAACTCTCCACGTCCACCACTAATAAAGTGATTTTAACTCTCCACGTCCACCACTAATAAAGTGATTTTAACTCTCCACGTCCACCACTAATAAAGTGATTTTAACTCTCCACGTCCACCACTAATAAAGTGATTTTAACTCTCCACGTCCACCACTAATAAAGTGATTTTAACTCTCCACGTCCACCACTAATAAAGTGATTTTAACTCTCCACGTCCACCACTAATAAAGTGATTTTAACTCTCCACGTCCACCACTAATAAAGTGATTTTAACTCTCCACGTCCACCACTAATAAAGTGATTTTAACTCTCCACGTCCACCACTAATAAATGTAGCTTGTCGTCATTTTTATTCCCCTCACACATTAACACAATGAAGACTGTTTTTGTAACATCCATCTGCGAATGAGAATAGTTTCTCGCAGTATTTGAAAAACACTCTCCCGGCCTCACCAAGCCTCGGTGTGAAAGAGCAAAACATCATCATTTGACGATGCCATATTATCTAGTGGAAACGTCATAAAATAATGGGGAAAAAAACAGCTGTCCCGAGTTCACTGGTCTGGGAAACTCTGAGGACCCGGAATAGGCTTGTTGATACAATGTTGCAAGTTTGCTAGAGACAGCTTCAGGCCAAACCCAGTTGATTGATAACTTAGTTAAAAAGTTATAGGCATACTGCTGCATTGGCCCATAGGCTATTTCTGAGTACCATGTGCTCATTTCTTTAGCCACCAATGGATTACGGTCTATCAATGTCCATATGGCAGAGGCTGGTGCTCTCGTATTAGTTGGACTCTGTGTGTCTCTGCATCTTAAAGCGACGTTCAGCTTTGAAGCCCACTTAGCTGGAAGAGCAGAGAAAAAAGGCTTCATTAATGTTGAGTGGCTTTCTGTTTTGTCTCCCTGTCTCCTTGTTTTACATTCTAGTCACTGCTTTCTCATCTTCTGTATTCTTCATTAAAGGGAACGAGGGATGAGACGAGACAAAAGGAGGGGGTGAGACAAGAGATGGGATGAGACAGGAGGAGAGGGTGAGACAAGAGATGGGATGAGACGAGAGGAGAGGGTGAGACAAGAGAAGGGATGAGACGAGAGGAGGGGGTGAGACAAGAGATGGGATCAGACGAGACGAGAGGAGGGGTGAGACAAGAGATGGGATCAGACGAGACGAGAGGAGGGGTGAGACAAGAGATGGGATGAGACGAGACGAGAGGAGGGGGTGAGACAAGAGATGGGATGAGACAAGAGAAGGGAGTGAGACAAGAGATGGGATGACACAAGAGAAGGGAGTGAGACAAGAGATGGGATGAGATGAGAGGAGGGGGTGAGACAAGATATGGGATGAGACGAGAGGAGGGGGTGAGACAAGAGATTGGATGAGATGAGACGAGATGAGACGAGAGGGTGAGACAAGAGATGGGATGAGATGGGATGAGATGAGACGAGATGAGACGAGAGGGTGAGACAAGAGATTGGATGAGATGAGACGAGATGAGACGAGAGGGTGAGACGAGATTGGATGAGATGAGACGAGATGAGACGAGAGGGTGAGACAAGATATGGGATGAGATTAGAGGAGGGTAGATGCTGACGGACTGATTTTTACTTCTGTCAGATAGATTACTTCAACAGTGACTCACTAGAGACGACTCAGACAAGACTGAGATATGGGATGAGACAAGAGAAGGGAGTGAGACAAGAGATGAGATGAGACAAGAGATTGCACGACCCAGGCACGACTCAGGCACGACTCAGGCACGACTCAGACAAGACTCAGACACGACTCAGACACGACTCAGACACGACTCAGACACGACTCAGACACGACTCAGACACGACTCAGACACGACTCAGACAAGACTCAGACAAGACTCAGATTAGTAGACAAGTATTTGGCAGTAGATTTCAGAAGCCTGGCAATGTTCCACTTAGTAGCAGCACAGATACGCTGGTCGGGTCGCCTGTCTGTGGAAAGGCTATGTATGGGGTTGAGCTAAATAATTACTTAGCTGGCAATGTAGACGGGGGAAATCGTATTCTTATTAAGCAGATATATTTAATCAAACTGTTCAATATTCAATCAAAAAACAAACATTTCAAAGATAATACATTTTTTGTGTAATTGATCCTATGTCTTACCATCTGGGTGTGGGGTGTGGTGGGTTGGTGCTGTATGGGGAGACTGGGTGTGATGTGTGATGTGTGGTGGGTTGGTACTGTATGGGGAGACTGGATGGGTAGAGGCTGGATGGGTAGAGGCTGGATGGGTAGAGACTGGATGGGTAGAGACTGGATGGGTAGAGACTTCTTGGGTAGAGACTGGATGGGTAGAGACTGGATGGGTAGAGACTGGATGGATAGAGACTGGATGGGTAGAGACTGGATGGGTAGAGACTGGTTGGGTAGAGACTGGACTGGTAGAGACTGGTTGGGTAGAGACTGGATGGGTAGAGACTGGATGGGTAGAGACTGGTTGGGTAGAGACTGGACTGGTAGAGACTGGTTGGGTAGAGACTGGTTGGGTAGAGACTGGATGGGTAGAGACTGGTTGGGTAGAGACTGGTTGGGTAGAGACTGGATGGATAGAGAATGGATGGGTAGAGACTGGATGGGTAGAGACTGGTTGGGTAGAGACTGGTTGGGTAGAGACTGGTTGGGTAGAGACTGGATGGGTAGAGACTGGATGGGTAGAGACTGGTTGGGTAGAGACTGGTTGGGTAGAGACTGGTTGGGTAGAGACTGGATGGGTAGAGACTGGTTGGGTAGAGACTGTATGGGGAGACTGGATGGGTAGAGACTGGTTGGGTAGAGACTGGATGGGTAGAGACTGGATGGGTAGAGACTGGATGGGTAGAGACTGGTTGGGTAGAGACTGGATGGGTAGAGACTGGTTGGGTAGAGACTGGTTGGGTAGAGACTGGTTGGGTAGAGACTGGATGGGTAGAGACTGGTTGGGTAGAGACTGGTTGGGTAGAGACTGGATGGGTAGAGACTGGTTGGGTAGAGACTGGAGGGGTAGAGACTGGATGGGTAGAGACTGGATGGGTAGAGACTGGTTGGGTAGAGACTGGATGGGTAGAGACTGGTTGGGTAGAGGCTGGATGGGTAGAGACTGGTTGGGTAGAGACTGGATGGGTAGAGACTGGATGGGTAGAGACTTGTTGGGTAGAGACTGGATGGGTAGAGACTGGATGGGTAGAGACTGGATGGGTAGAGACTGGATGGGTAGAGACTGGATGGGTAGAGACTGGTTGGGTAGAGACTGGTTGGGTAGAGACTGGATGGGTAGAGACTGGATTGGGTAGAGACTGGATTGGGTAGAGACTGGATTGGGTAGAGACTGGATTGGATAGAGACTGGATGGGTAGAGACTGGTTGGGTAGAGACTGGTTGGGTAGAGACTGGATGGGTAGAGACTGGATGGGTAGAGACTGGATGGGTAGAGGCTGGTTGGGTAGAGACTGGTTGGGTAGAGACTGGATGGGTAGAGACTGGATGGGTAGAGACTGGATGGGTAGAGACTGGATGGGTAGAGGCTGGATGGGTAGAGACTGGTTGGGTAGAGACTGGATGGGTAGAGGCTGGTTGGGTAGAGACTGGTTGGGTAGAGACTGGATGGGTAGAGACTGGATGGGTAGAGACTGGTTGGGTAGAGACTGGATGGGTAGAGACTGGATGGGTAGAGGCTGGCTGGGTAGAGACTGGATGGGTAGAGACTGGATGGGTAGAGACTGGATGGGTAGAGACTGGTTGGGTAGAGGCTGGATGGGTAGAGACTGGTTGGGTAGAGACTGGTTGGGTAGAGACTGGATGGGTAGAGACTGGTTGGGTAGAGGCTGGATGGGTAGAGACTGGATGGGTAGAGACTGGATGGGTAGAGACTGGATGGGTAGAGACTGGATGGGTAGAGGCTGGATGGGTAGAGACTGGATGGGTAGAGACTGGATGGGTAGAGACTGGATGGGTAGAGACTGGATGGGTAGAGACTCGATGGGTAGAGACTGGATGGGTAGAGACTGGATGGCCTTGATAACGTTGAAGCTGACTGAGGAACTGAGGTTTCACTGCATCAGACTGCAGCAACATGAAACAGGAAACAGGAAAAGGCTCTGGTGGTAGATCAAAGCTGCAGGTTCAATGGCTCACGAAATGTCTCTCACAGACACACACCACACCACACACACACACACACACACGTTCTTGCACACACACTGTCCAAGGATAGTACAGAGTTGAAGAGGTTAGGTTAAGGTACAGTCAGGATGGTACAGGGATAAAGAGGTTAGGTTAAGGTACAGTCAGGATGGTACAGGGATGAAGAGGTTAGGTTAAGGTACAGTCAGGATAGTACAGAGTTGAAGAGGTTAGGTTAAGGTACAGTCAGGATGGTACAGGGATGAAGAGGTTAGGTTAAGGTACAGTCAGGATGGTACAGGGATGAAGAGGTTAGGTTAAGGTACAGTCAGGATGGTACAGGGATGAAGAGGTTAGGTTAAGGTACAGTCAGGATGGTACAGAGTTGAAGAGGTTAGGTTAAGGTACAGTCAGGATGGTACAGGGATGAAGAGGTTAGGTTAAGGTACAGTCAGGATGGTACAGAGTTGAAGAGGTTAGGTTAAGGTACAGTCAGGATGGTACAGAGTTGAAGAGGTTAGGTTAAGGTACAGTCAGGATGGTACAGGGATGAAGAGGTTAGGTTAAGGTACAGTCAGGATGGTACAGGGATGAAGAGGTTAGGTTAAGGTACAGTCAGGCTGGTACAGAGTTGAAGAGGTTAGGTTAAGGTACAGTCAGGATGGTACAGAGTTGAAGAGGTTAGGTTAAGGTACAGTCAGGATGGTACAGGGATGAAGAGGTTAGGTTAAGGTACAGTCAGGATGGTACAGAGTTGAAGAGGTTAGGTTAAGGTACAGTCAGGATGGTACAGGGATGAAGAGGTTAGGTTAAGGTACAGTCAGGATGGTACAGGGATGAAGAGGTTAGGTTAAGGTACAGTCAGGATGGTACAGAGTTGAAGAGGTTAGGTTAAGGTACAGTCAGGATGGTACAGGGATGAAGAGGTTAGGTTAAGGTACAGTCAGGATAGTACAGAGTTGAAGAGGTTAGGTTAAGGTACAGTCAGGATGGTACAGGGATGAAGAGGTTAGGTTAAGGTACAGTCAGGATGGTACAGGGATGAAGAGGTTAGGTTAAGGTACAGTCAGGATGGTACAGGGATGAAGAGGTTAGGTTAAGGTACAGTCAGGATGGTACAGGGATGAAGAGGTTAGGTTAAGGTACAGTCAGGATGGTACAGGGATGAAGAGGTTAGGTTACGGTACAGTCAGGATGGTACAGGGATGAAGAGGTTAGGTTAAGGTACAGTCAGGATGGTACAGGGATGAAGAGGTTAGGTTAAGGTACAGTCAGGATGGTACAGGGATGAAGAGGTTAGGTTAAGGTACAGTCAGGATGGTACAGGGATGAAGAGGTTAGGTTAAGGTACAGTCAGGATGGTACAGGGATGAAGAGGTTAGGTTAAGGTACAGTCAGGATGGTACAGGGATGAAGAGGTTAGGTTACGGTACAGTCAGGATGGTACAGGGATGAAGAGGTTAGGTTAAGGTACAGTCAGGATGGTACAGGGATGAAGAGGTTAGGTTAAGGTACAGTCAGGATGGTACAGGGATGAAGAGGTTAGGTTAAGGTACAGTCAGGATGGTACAGGGATGAAGAGGTTAGGTTAAGGTACAGTCAGGATGGTACAGGGATGAAGAGGTTAGGTTCAGGTACAGTCAGGATGGTACAGGGATGAAGTTGAGGACACATAAAGTACAACACAGATCTCTTACCAGAAAGGTACAGCTTTTAACTTTTACAAGGAATTATTCAGATGCTGTTGAAAGATAATTGTGTTGGTGCTGGGCTGTAATAACATACTACCGTTGACAAATAATATGTTGGATTTCTCAAACTCTATTAGACTTGAGTTTAGATTATGATCCTGAAGCTGCTTCTTTGTGAAGCTATCATATGGACCAAGTCTGCACAACTCAACACCCGCAATAACACCTGCTAAACACGTGCATGTGACCAATAACACCTGCTAAACACGTGCACGTGACCAATAACACCTGCTAAACACGTGCATGTGACCAATAACACCTGCTAAACACGTGCACGTGACCAATAACACCTGCTAAACACGTGCACGTGACCAATAACACCTGCTAAACACGTGCACGTGACCAATAACACCTGCTAAACACGTGTATGTGACCAATAACATCTGCTAAACACGTGCACGTGACCAATAACACCTGCTAAACACGTGTATATGACCAATAACACCTGCTAAACACGTGTATGTGACCAATAACACCTGCTAAACACGTGCATGTGACCAATAACATCTGCTAAACACGTGCACGTGACCAATAACACCTGCTAAACACGTGTATGTGACCAATAACACCTGCTAAACACGTGTATGTGACCAATAACACCTGCTAAACACGTGTATGTGACCAATAACACCTGCTAAACACGTGTATGTGACCAATAACACCTGCTAAACACGTGTATGTGACCAATAACATCTGCTAAACACGTGCATGTGACCAATAACATCTGTTAAACACGTGCATGTGACCAATAACATCTGCTAAACACGTGCATGTGACCAATAACATCTGCTAAACACGTGTATGTGACCAATAACATCTGTTAAACACGTGTATGTGACCAATAACATCTGTTAAACACGTGTATGTGACCAATAACATCTGCTAAACACGTGTATGTGACCAATAACATCTGCTAAACACGTGTATGTGACCAATAACACCTGCTAAACACGTGTATGTGACCAATAACATCTGCTAACCATGTGTATGTGACCAATAACATCTGCTAAACACGTGTATATGACCAATAACACCTGCTAAACACGTGTATGTGACCAATAACACCTGCTAAACACGTGCACGTGACCAATAACACCTGCTAAACACGTGCATGTGACCAATAACACCTGCTAAACACGTGCATGTGACCAATAACACCTGCTAAACACGTGCACGTGACCAATAACACCTGCTAAACACGTGTATATGACCAATAACACCTGCTAAACACGTGCACGTGACCAATAACACCTGCTAAACACGTGTATGTGACCAATAACACCTGCTAAACACGTGCACGTGACCAATAACACCTGCTAAACACGTGCACGTGACCAATAACACCTGCTAAACACGTGCACGTGACCAATAACACCTGCTAAACAAGTGTATATGACCAATAACACCTGCTAAACAAGTGTATATGACCAATAACACCTGCTAAACACGTGTATATGACCAATAACACCTGCTAAACACGTGTATGTGACCAATAACACCTGCTAAACACGTGCATGTGACCAATAACACCTGCTAAACACGTGCATGTGACCAATAACACCTGCTAAACACGTGCATGTGACCAATAACACCTGCTAAACACGTGTATGTGACCAATAACACCTGCTAAACACGTGCATGTGACCAATAACACCTGCTAAACACGTGTATGTGACCAATAACACCTGCTAAACACGTGCACGTGACCAATAACACCTGCTAAACACGTGCATGTGACCAATAACACCTGCTAAACACGTGCATGTGACCAATAACACCTGCTAAACACATGTATGTGACCAATAACATCTGCTAAACACGTGCACGTGACCAATAACACCTGCTAAACACGTGCACGTGACCAATAACACCTGCTAAAAACGTGCACGTGACCAATAACACCTGCTAAACAAGTGTATATGACCAATAACACCTGCTAAACACGTGTATATGACCAATAACACCTGCTAAACACGTGTATATGACCAATAACACCTGCTAAACACGTGTATATGACCAATAACATCTGCTAAACACGTGTATGTGACCAATAACACCTGCTAAACACGTGCACGTGACCAATAACACCTGCTAAACACGTGCACGTGACCAATAACACCTGCTAAACACGTGTATATGACCAATAACACCTGCTAAACACGTGTATATGACCAATAACACCTGCTAAACACGTGCACGTGACCAATAACACCTGCTAAACACGTGTATATGACCAATAACATCTGCTAAACACGTGTATGTGACCAATAACACCTGCTAAACACGTGCACGTGACCAATAACACCTGCTAAACACGTGTATATGACCAATAACACCTGCTAAACACGTGCATGTGACCCATAACACCTGCTAAACACGTGCACGTGACCAATAACACCTGCTAAACACGTGTATGTGACCAATAACACCTGCTAAACACGTGCACGTGACCAATAACACCTGCTAAACACGTGCACGTGACCAATAACACCTGCTAAACACGTGCACGTGACCAATAACACCTGCTAAACACGTGCACGTGACCAATAACACCTGCTAAACACGTGCACGTGACCAATAACACCTGCTAAACACGTGCACGTGACCAATAACACCTGCTAAACACGTGCACGTGACCAATAACACCTGCTAAACACGTGTATATGACCAATAACACCTGCTAAACACGTGCACGTGACCAATAACACCTGCTAAACACGTGCACGTGACCAATAACACCTGCTAAACACGTGTATATGACCAATAACACCTGCTAAACACGTGCATGTGACCAATAACACCTGCTAAACACGTGCACGTGACCAATAACACCTGCTAAACACGTGCACGTGACCAATAACACCTGCTAAACACGTGCACGTGACCAATAACACCTGCTAAACACGTGCACGTGACCAATAACACCTGCTAAACACGTGCACGTGACCAATAACACCTGCTAAACACGTGCACGTGACCCATAACACCTGCTAAACACGTGCACGTGACCAATAACACCTGCTAAACACGTGCACGTGACCAATAACACCTGCTAAACACGTGCACGTGACCCATAACACCTGCTAAACACGTGCATGTGACCAATAACACCTGCTAAACACGTGTATATGACCAATAACACCTGCTAAACACGTGCATGTGACCAATAACACCTGCTAAACACGTGCACGTGACCAATAACACCTGCTAAACACGTGCACGTGACCAATAACACCTGCTAAACACGTGCACGTGACCAATAACACCTGCTAAACACGTGCACGTGACCAATAACACCTGCTAAACACGTGCACGTGACCAATAACACCTGCTAAACACGTGCACGTGACCAATAACACCTGCTAAGCACGTGCACGTGACCAATAACACCTGCTAAACACGTGCACGTGACCAATAACACCTGCTAAACACGTGCACGTGACCCATAACACCTGCTAAACACGTGCACGTGACCCATAACACCTGCTAAACACGTGCACGTGACCAATAACACCTGCTAAACACGTGCACGTGACCAATAACACCTGCTAAACACGTGCACGTGACCCATAACACCTGCTAAACACGTGCACGTGACCAATAACACCTGCTAAACACGTGCACGTGACCAATAACACCTGCTAAACACGTGCACGTGACCAATAACACCTGCTAAACACGTGTATATGACCAATAACACCTGCTAAACACGTGCACGTGACCAATAACACCTGCTAAACACGTGCACGTGACCCATAACACCTTCTAAACACGTGCACGTGACCCATAACACCTGCTAAACACGTGCACGTGACCCATAACACCTGCTAAACACGTGCACGTGACCCATAACACCTGCTAAACACGTGCACGTGACCCATAACACCTGCTAAACACGTGCACGTGACCCATAACACCTGCTAAACACGTGCACGTGACCCATAACACCTGCTAAACACGTGCACGTGACCAATAACACCTGCTAAACACGTGCACGTGACCCATAACACCTGCTAAACACGTGCACGTGACCAATAACACCTGCTAAACACGTGCACGTGACCCATAACACCTGCTAAACACGTGCACGTGACCCAATAACACCTGCTAAACACGTGCACGTGACCCATAACACCTGCTAAACACGTGCACGTGACCAATAACACCTGCTAAACACGTGCACGTGACCCATAACACCTGCTAAACACGTGCACGTGACCAATAACACCTGCTAAACACGTGCACGTGACCATAACACCTGCTAAACACGTGCACGTGACCCAATAACACCTGCTAAACACGTGCACGTGACCCATAACACCTGCTAAACACGTGCACGTGACCCATAACACCTGCTAAACACGTGCACGTGACCAATAACACCTGCTAAACACGTGCACGTGACCAATAACACCTGCTAAACACGTGCACGTGACCCATAACACCTGCTAAACACGTGCACGTGACCAATAACACCTGCTAAACACGTGCACGTGACCCATAACACCTGCTAAACACGTGCACGTGACCCATAACACCTGCTAAACACGTGCACGTGACCCATAACACCTGCTAAACACGTGCACGTGACCCATAACACCTGCTAAACACGTGCACGTGACCCATAACACCTGCTAAACACGTGCACGTGACCCATAACACCTGCTAAACACGTGCACGTGACCCATAACACCTGCTAAACACGTGCACGTGACCAATAACACCTGCTAAACACGTGCACGTGACCAATAACACCTGCTAAACACGTGCACGTGACCCATAACACCTGCTAAACACGTGCACGTGACCAATAACACCTGCTAAACACGTGCACGTGACCCATAACACCTGCTAAACACGTGCACGTGACCCATAACACCTGCTAAACACGTGCACGTGACCCATAACACCTGCTAAACACGTGCACGTGACCCATAACACCTGCTAAACACGTGCACGTGACCCATAACACCTGCTAAACACGTGCACGTGACCCATAACACCTGCTAAACACGTGCACGTGACCCATAACACCTGCTAAACACGTGCACGTGACCCATAACACCTGCTAAACACGTGCACGTGACCCATAACACCTGCTAAACACGTGCACGTGACCCATAACACCTGCTAAACACGTGCACGTGACCCATAACACCTGCTAAACACGTGCACGTGACCAATAACACCTGCTAAACACGTGCACGTGACCCATAACACCTGCTAAACACGTGCACGTGACCCATAACACCTGCTAAACACGTGCACGTGACCCATAACACCTGCTAAACACGTGCACGTGACCCATAACACCTGCTAAACACGTGCACGTGACCCATAACACCTGCTAAACACGTGCACGTGACCCATAACACCTGCTAAACACGTGCACGTGACCAATAACACCTGCTAAACACGTGCACGTGACCCATAACACCTGCTAAACACGTGCACGTGACCAATAACACCTGCTAAACACGTGCACGTGACCCATAACACCTGATTTGAATTCGTATTCCCTTTCTTTTGGTGGTACAGAATGTCTTGCCTACAACAAGCGCACAACATCGCTCCGCTTTGAACCTTGACCTGTGAGACACGTAGAGAGGGCTGCTCTCCAGGATGGCATCTCTAACAGTCATCCATGTAGAGACCATAGAGTGGTGCCCTGAAATCTAGCTGATCCCTTCACAATAAGAGCGTGAAGAAAGGCAAGTACTTAAGAGCGAGCGTGTTGTTATGTTCTAAGTGTAATCCTTACCCACAGAGCATTGACATGTGAGTCATTATGCAAAGTCAGTCTAAATAAAAGACATCGATGAGATGACTCGTTTCCTTCCTGTGATGTATTTTCCTGCTCTGAAGGGAAAATAATGGCATGCAAGCAAGCAAGAACACACACACACACACATACACACAAACACAAACACACACAAACACACACCTGTGTTTCTCGCCTCTAGTAATATGAACTGAATAAAGAAAATCAGGGAAAGATGATCAAATAAACAGAATCAGAGAGCAGCCAATCAGGTTCCAGGATAGCTAGGGCCGTACCATTATAGAACAAGAGCAGCCAATCAGAAGGTTCCAGGATAGCTAGGACCGTATCATTATACAACAAGAGCAGCCAATCAGAAGGTTCCAGGATAGCTAAGGCCGTATCATTATAGAACAAGATCAGCCAATCAGAAGGTTCCAGGATAGCTAGGGCCGTATCATTATAGAACAAGAACAGCCAATCAGATGGTTCCAGGATAGCTAGGGCCGTACCATTATAGAACAAGAGCAGCCAATCAGATGGTTCCAGGATAGCTAAGGCCGTACCATTATAGAACAAGAGCAGCCAATCAGAAGGTTCCAGGATAGCTAGGGCCGTACCATTATAGAACAAGAGCAGCCAATCAGATGGTTCCAGGATAGCTAAGGCCGTACCATTATAGAACAAGAGCAGCCAATCAGAAGGTTCCAGGATAGCTAAGGCCGTACCATTATAGAACAAGAGCAGCCAATCAGAAGGTTCCAGGATAGCTAGGGCCGTACCATTATAGAACAAGAGCAGCCAATCAGAAGGTTCCAGGATAGCTAAGGCCGTATCATTATAGAACAAGAGCAGCCAATCAGAAGGTTCCAGGATAGCTAGGACCGTACCATTATAGAACAAGAGCAGCCAATCAGAAGGTTCCAGGATAGCTAAGGCCGTACCATTATAGAACAAGAACAGCCAATCAGAGGGTTCCAGGATAGCTAAGGCCGTATCATTATAGAACAAGAACAGCCAATCAGAAGGTTCCAGGATAGCTAAGGCCGTATCATTATAGAACAAGAGAGAATAAAATGATGCTGTGTCTCAGTGATACAGTACCTCTGTCTTTGTTAACCTGTAATGGGTTGAAGAGGTACTGTACTGGTGCAGGCAGCTGTGTTCGGCCTGTGTTGAAATGATCCCCCTACCGACTGCAGTCTGCTAGGGAGGCTTAGGTGACCGTGGTATCCCGATCTGATCCCATTGGATAATGCCCTTAAATCCTCAGACAGACACAAATCCCCTCCTCTAGTGAGCTGCGTCATCCGTACCTGTACAGCCAGCCGGAGGCCGTGGTAGCTACTGCTGGCTGCTGGGGCTGACGTGATCTGCAGAACTAACTGTAAAATCAACATTGTTTTAAAACAATGTGGTCCTGTTATACTAAGTTATCCATCATATGTGATTTTTAGAGAGAGAGAGACAGAGAGATGAAAATAATGTATTCTCTCAAGGATCAGGGTGATACTCCTTTGTAGCTGTAGTCTTATCTAAAAGAACCACTTAAGGGTGAGAGCAAAGAAGAGGTGACTTTATACAGTTCAGGGATCAGTACTGTCCCACTTCCTTCAGGGATCAGTACTGTACCATTTCCTTCAGGGATCAGTACTGTCCCACTTCCTTCAGGGCTCAGTACTGTCCCACTTCCTTCAGGGCTCAGTACTGTCCCACTTCCTTCAGGGATCAGTACTGTACCACTTCCTTCAGGGATCAGTACTGTCCCACTTCCTTCAGGGATCAGTACTGTACCATTTCCTTCAGGGATCAGTACTGTCCCACTTCCTTCAGGGATCAGTACTGTCCCACTTCCTTCAGGGATCAGTACTGTCCCACTTCCTTCAGGGATCAGTACTGTCCCACTTCCTTCAGGGATCAGTACTGTCCCACTTCCTTCAGGGATCAGTACTGTCCCACTTCCTTCAGGGATCAGTACTGTCCCACTTCCTTCAGGGATCAGTACTGTCCCACTTCCTTCAGGGATCAGTACTGTACCACTTCCTTCAGGGATCTAGTTACTGTCCCACTCCTTCAGGGATCAGTACTGTACACTCCTTCAGGGCTCAGTACTGCTTACCACTTCCTTCAGGGATCAGTACTGTCCCACTTCTTCAGGGATCAGTACTGTCCAACTTCCTTCAGGGATCAGTACTGTACCACTTCCTTCGGATTACTGTACACTTCCTTCAGGGATCAGTACTGACCATTCCTTCGGATCAGTACTGTACCACTTCCTTCAGGGATCAGTACTGTACCACTTCCTTCAGGGATCAGTACTGTACCACTTCCTTCAGGGATCAGTACTGTACCACTTCCTTCAGGGCTCAGTACTGTCCCACTTCCTTCAGGGATCAGTACTGTACCACTTCCTTCAGGGCTCAGTACTGTACCATTTCCTTCAGGGATCAGTACTGTACCATTTCCTTCAGGGCTCAGTACTGTACCATTTCATTCAGGGATCAGTACTGTCCCACTTCCTTCAGGGATCAGTACTGTCCCTCTTCCTTCAGGGCTCAGTACTGTACCACTTCCTTCAGGGCTCAGTACTGTCCCACTTCCTTCAGGGATCAGTACTGTACCACTTCCTTCAGGGATCAGTACTGTCCCACTTCCTTCAGGGCTCAGTACTGTACCATTTCCTTCAGGGCTCAGTACTGTACCATTTCCTTTAGGGATCAGTACTGTCCCACTTCCTTCAGGGCTCAGTACTGTACCACTTCCTTCAGGGATCAGTACTGTACCACTTCCTTCAGGGATCAGCACTGTATCACTTCCTTTAGGGATCAGTACTGTCCATTCTCTCTCCTCAAGGCTCAGTACTGCCCATTCCCTCTCTTCAGGGCTCAGTACTGCCCATTCGTTCCCTTCAGAGCTCAGGACTGTCCATTATCTCTCTTCAGGGCTCAGTACTGCCCATTTGTTCCCTTCAAGGCTCAGTACTGCCCATTCGTTCCCTTCAGGGCTCGGTACTGCCCATTCGTTCCCTTCAGGGCTCAGTACTGTCCATTCGTTCCCTTCAGGGCTCAGTACTGCCCATTCGTTCCCTTCAGGGCTCAGTACTGCCCATTCGTTCCCTTCAGGGCTCAGTACTGTCCATTCGTTCCCTTCAGGGCTCCGTACTGCCCATTTGTTCCCTTCAGGGCTCAGTACTGCCCATTCGTTCCCTTCAGGGCTCAGTACTGTCCATTCGTTCCCTTCAAGGCATGTAACAGTATGTGATTCTATATGAGGAGCTACTGTCCATATGGACCTATTTTGCATGAATTGCGCCATGGCTACCGAGCATGTATTGCACCATGGCTAGGGACAAGTCAGAGAGGCATTGCAACATGGCTAACCAGCATGCATTGCGCCGTGGCTCGGGACAACTCAGAGAGGCATTGCAACATGGCTAACCAGCATGCATTGCACCATGGCTCGGGACAAGACACAGAGGATTTAATGCATAAAATATATGCCACTAAAGCAGATGCTTTTATCCAAAGTAGTCTATATATTATGTATGTGTGTGTCAGTGGAGGCTGCTGACGGGAGGATGTCAGGAACGGAGCAAATGGAATGGCATCAGAAATTCCACTGATTCCGCTCCAGTCGTTACCACGAGCCCGTCCTCCCAAATTAAGGTGCCACCAACCTCCTGTGTGTGGAATAACGTGAATGGATGTCGTTTTAAAGGACGGAGAAAAATGAATTGGCGCACGGGGAACATTTCATTTTGAGAAAATGGCCGATAACGTACTTTCCCATAAATATGACAATTGTCACATTAATTTAATATCTTATTCATATATCACTTCTAAACTGACAAATAAACATCAAATATACATTTTACAAATACATTAGCAGCACGGTTAATACATTTGTTTCAAGCAATAGAGAATATGCTTTGAGTACTGGTCTGTAGGGCAAATCTGCAGTTTTTGGGCAAATCTTCACATCCCTTTGATCAAAAGGCTTTTTGTATGTCTGGTGAAATGTGCAGAACATTAATCAGCTATGCCTGCCCCACATGTAAGGCCCCTCTTTACTTTCTTGACTGTGTCATGGGACCTGCGCCTACGCTTGACATACTCCATTGAAGTAGCATCAGCTCTCACACAACTCCTCTCTGATATTGCTTCCAGTGTGTCACCCAAAAGTGCTGTCAAGCCAAAATGTGTTCATCACATTTAATATAGCAGTGGCTCCCTCATTGAACATGGCTATTGCCATGCTGGCTGCTCCGTCAATGCGGCTTTTGCAACACGAAGGCAGTTTTGGGGCATCAAGTTCATTTGCATTCTGGGTTCTTCCATGCTATATTCTTTACATGAGGTTATCATTTGACACCCTATGATATACCGGTACCATTTTCTGTGCAACGTCTCTATTCAAAAACGTATGTCCTCCAAGGTTTTTGTGACAGCGTGGATCTTCACCATTTTCTATGGGTCGCTGGTACCAGCACTAATGCACACACCTATCCCGTAGTTGGAAGTGAATCCTCTCTTGTGCCAAGTGCCATCGAAGGATACATGAATGTCTATGATGACATCATCATCCCCCTTCAGTAACTCTGTTATGTCTGGGTCTATATCTGTCTCCCCCTTCAGTAACTCTGTTATGTCTGGGTCTATATCTGTATCCTCCTTCAGTAACTCTGTTATGTCTGGGTCTATATCTGTATCCTCATCCTCCTTCAGTAACTCTGTTATGTCTGGGTCTATATCTGTATCCTCATCCCCCTCCAGTAACTCTGTCATGTCTGGGTCTATATCTGTATCCTCCTTCAGTAACTCTGTCATGTCTGGGTCTATGTCTGTATCCTCATCCCCCTTCAGTAACTCTGTCATGTCTGGGTCTATATCTGTCTCCTCCTTCAGTAACTCTGTTATGTCTGGGTCTATATCTGTATCCTCCTTCAGTAACTCTGTCATGTCTGGGTCTATATCTGTATCCTACTTCAGTAACTCTGTTATGTCTGGGTCTATATCTGTCTCCTCCTTCAGTAACTCTGTTATGTCTGGGTCTATATCTGTATCCTCATCCCCCTTCAGTAACTCTGTTATGTCTGGGTCTATATCTGTATCCTCATCCCCCTCCAGTAACTCTGTTATGTCTGGGTCTAATCTGTATCCTCCTTCAGTAACTCTGTCATGTCTGGGTCTATATCTGTCTCCTCCTTCAGTAACTCTGTTATGTCTGGGTCTATATCTGTATCCTCCTTCAGTAACTCTGTCATGTCTGAGTCTATATCTGTATCCTCCTTCAGTAACTCTGTTATGTCTGGGTCTATATCTGTCTCCTCCTTCAGTAACTCTGTTATGTCTGGGTCATATCTGTCTCCTCCTTCAGTACTCTGTTATGTCTGGGTCTATATCTGTATCCTCCTTCAGTAACTCTGTTATGTCTGGGTCTATATCTGTATCCTCATCCTCCTTCAGTAACTCTGTCATGTCTGGGTCTATATCTGTATCCTCCTTCAGTAACTCTGTTATGTCTGGGTCTATATCTGTATCCTCCTTCAGTAACTCTGTTATGTCTGGGTCTATATCTGTATCCTCCTTCAGTAACTCTGTTATGTCTGGGTCTATATCTGTCTCCTCCTTCAGTAACTCTGTCATGTCTGGGTCTATATCTGTCTCCTCCTTCAGTAACTCTGTTATGTCTGGGTCTATATCTGTCTCCTCCTTCAGTAACTCTGTTATGTCTGGGTCTATATCTGTCTCCTCCTTCAGTAACTCTGTCATGTCTGGGTCTATATCTGTATCCTCCTTCAGTAACTCTGTTATGTCTGGGTCTATATCTGTCTCCTCCTTCAGTAACTCTGTTATGTCTGGGTCTATATCTGTATCCTCCTTCAGTAACTCTGTTATGTCTGGGTCTATATCTGTATCCTCATCCTCCTTCAGTAACTCTGTTATGTCTGGGTCTATATCTGTATCCTCCTTCAGTAACTCTGTTATGTCTGGGTCTATATCTGTATCCTCCTTCAGTAACTCTGTTATGTCTGGGTCTATATCTGTATCCTCCTTCAGTAACTCTGTTATGTCTGGGTCTATATCTGTATCCTCATCCCCCTTCAGTAACTCTGTCATGTCTGGGTCTATATCTGTATCCCCCTTCAGTAACTCTGTTATGTCTGAGTCTATATCTGTATCCTCATCCCCCTTCAGTAACTCTGTTATGTCTGGGTCTATATCTGTATCCTCCTTCAGTAACTCTGTCATGTCTGGGTCTATATCTGTATCCTCCTTCAGTAACTCTGTTATGTCTGGGTCTATATCTGTATCCTCCTTCAGTAACTCTGTCATGTCTGGGTCTATATCTGTATCCCCCTTCAGTAACTCTGTTATGTCTGGGTCTATATCTGTCTCCTCCTTCAGTAACTCTGTTATGTCTGGGTCTATATCTGTATCCCCCTTCAGTAACTCTGTTAGGTCTGGGTCTGTATCCTCATCCTCCTTCAGTAACTCTGTTATGTCTGGGTCTATATCTGTATCCTCATCCCCCTCCAGTAACTCTGTTATGTCTGGGTCTATATCTGTATCCTCATTCAGTAACTCTGTCATGTCTGGGTCTATATCTGTATCCTCCTTCAGTAACTCTGTTATGTCTGGGTCTATATCTGTATCCTCCTTCAGTAACTCTGTTATGTCTGGGTCTATATCTGTATCCTCCTTCAGTAACTCTGTTATGTCCTGGGTCTATATCTGTATCCTCCTTCAGTAACTCTGTTATGTCTGGGTCTATATCTGTATCCTCATCCTCCTTCAGTAACTCTGTCATGTCTGGGTCTATATCTGTATCCCCATTCAGTAACTCTGTTATGTCTGGGTCTATATATGTATCCTCCTTCAGTAACTCTGTTATGTCTGGGTCTATATCTGTATCCTCCTTCAGTAACTCTGTTATGTCTGGGTCTATATCTGTATCCTCATCCCCCTTCAGTAACTATGTTATGTCTTGGTCTATATCTGTCTCCTCTTTCAGTAACTCTGTTATGTCTGGGTCTATAGCTGTATCCTCATCCTCCTTCAGTAACTCTGTTATGTCTGGGTCTATATCTGTCTCCTCCTTCAGTAACTCTGTCATGTCTGGGTCTATATCTGTATCCTCCTTCAGTAACTCTGTTATGTCTGGGTCTATATCTGTATCCTCCTTCAGTAACTCTGTTATGTCTGGGTCTATATCTGTATCCTCATCCTCCTTCAGTAACTCTGTTATGTCTGGGTCTATATCTGTCTCCTCCTTCAGTAACTCTGTTATGTCTGGGGTCTATATCTGTATCCTCCTTCAGTAACTCTGTCATTCTGGTCTATATCTGTATCCTCCTTCAGTAACTCTGTTATGTCTGGGTCTATATCGTATCCTCCTTCAGTAACTCTGTTATTCTGGTCTATATCTTCTCCTCCTTCAGTACTCTGTTATGTCTGGGTCTATATCTGTATCCTCCTTCAGTAACTCTGTTATGTCTGGGTCTATATCTGTATCCTCATCCCCCTCCAGTAACTCTGTTATGTCTGGGTCTATATCTGTATCCTCGTCCTCCTTCAGTAACTCTGTTATGTCTGGGTCTATATCTGTATCCTCATTCAGTAACTCTGTTATGTCTGGGTCTATATCTGTCTCCTCCTTCGATAACTCTGTTATGTCTGGGTCATATCTGTATCCTCCTTCAGTAACTCCTGTTATGTCTGGGTCTATATCTGTATCCTCCTTCAGTAACTCTGCTATGTCTGGGTCTTATATCTGTCTCCCTCCTTCAGTAACTCTGTTATGTCCCTGGGTCTATATCTGTATCCTCCTTCAGTACTCTGTTTGTCTGGGTCTATATCTGTATCCTCCTTCAGTAACTCTGTTATGTCCTGGGTCTATATCTGTATCCTCATCCTCCTTCAGTAACTCTGTTATGTCTGGGTCTATATCTGTATCCTCCTTCAGTAACTCTGTTATGTCTGGGTCTATATCTGTCTCCTCCTTCAGTAACTCTGTCATGTCTGGGTCTATATCTGTCTCCTCCTTCATTACTCTGTCATGTCTGGTCTATATCTGTATCCTCCTTCAGTAACTCTGTTGTCTGGGTCTATATCGTATACCTCATCCCCTTCAGTAACTCTGTTATGTCTGGGTCTATATCTGTATCCTCCTTCAGTAACTCTGTTATGTCTGGGTCTATATCTGTATCCTCCTTCAGTACTCTGTTATGTCTGGGTCTATATCTGTATCTCCTTCAGTAACTCTGTTTATGTCTGGGTCTATATCTGTATCCTCCTTCAGTAACTCTGTTATGTCTGGGTCTATATCTGTATCCTCCTTCAGTAACTCTGTCATGTCTGGGTCTATACCTGTCTCCTCCTTCAGTAACTCTGCCATGTCTGGGTCTATATCTGTATCCTCCTTCAGTAACTCTGTTATGTCTGGGTCTATATCTGTCTCCTCCTTCAGTAACTCTGTTATGTCTGGGTCTATATCTGTATCCTCCTTCAGTAACTCTGTTATGTCTGGTCCTATATCTGTATCCTCTCCCTCCCCCTTCAGTAACTATGTTATGTCTTGGTCTATATCTGTCTCCTCTTTCAGTAACTCTGTTATGTCTGGGTCTATAGCTGTATCCTCATCCTCCTTCAGTAACTCTGTTATGTCTGGGTCTATATCTGTATCCTCCTTCAGTAACTCTGTCATGTCTGGTCTATATCTGTATCCTCCTTCAGTACTCTGTATGTCTGGGTCTATATCTGTATCCTCCTCAGTAAACTCTGTTATTCGGGTCTATATCTGTATCCTCCTTCAGTAACTCTGTTATGTCTGGGTCTATATCTGTCTCCTCCTTCAGTAACTCTGTTATGTCTGGGTCTATATCTGTCTCCTCCTTCAGTAACTCTGTTATGTCTGGGTCTATATCTGTATCCTCATCCCCCTCCAGTAACTCTGTTATGTCTGGGTCTATATCTGTATCCTCATCCTCCTTCAGTAACTCTGTTATGTCTGGGTCTATATCTGTATCCTCATTCAGTAACTCTGTTATGTCTGGGTCTATATCTGTCTCCTCCTTCAGTAACTCTGTTATGTCTGGGTCTATATCTGTCTCCTCCTTCAGTAACTCTGTTATGTCTGGGTCTATATCTGTATCCTACTTCAGTAACTCTGTTATGTCTGGGTCTATATCTGTCTCCTCCTTCAGTAACTCTGTCATGTCTGGGTCTATATCTGTATCCTCCTTCAGTAACTCTGTTATGTCTGGGTCTATATCTGTCTCCTCCTTCAGTTAACTCTGTTATGTCTGGGTCTATATCTGTATCCCTACTTCAGTAACTCTGTTATGTCTGGTCTATATCTGTCTCTCCTCCTTCAGTAACTCTGTTATGTCTGGGTCTATAGCTGTATCCTCATCCCCTTCAGTAACTCTGTTTAGTCTGAGTCTATATCTGTATCCTCCTTCAGTAACTCTGTTTGTCTGGGTCTATATCTGTATCCTCCTTCAGTAACTCTGTCATGTCTGAGTCTATATCTGTATCCTCCTTCAGTAACTCTGTTATGTCTGGGTCTATATCTGTCTCCTCCTTCAGTAACTCTGTTATGTCTGGGTCTATATCTGTATCCTCCTTCAGTAACTCTGTTTTTGTCTGGTCTATATCTGTATCCCTCCTTCAGTAACTCTGTTATGTCTGGTCTATATCTGTATCCTCATCCTCCTTCAGTAACTCTGTTATGTCTGGGTCTATATCTGTATCCTCCTTCAGTAACTCTGTTATGTCTGGGTCTATATCTGTATCCTCCTTCAGTAACTCTGTCATGTCTGGGTCATATCTGTATCCTCCTTCAGTAACTCTGTTATGTCTGGGTCTATATCTGTATCCTCCTTCAGTAACTCTGTTATTTCTGGGTCTATCTGTATCCTCCTTCAGTACTCTGTCATGTCTGAGTCTATATCTGTCTCCCTTCAGTAACTCTTGTTATGTCTGGGTCTATATCTGTCTCCTCCCTTCAGTAACCTGTCATGTCTGGTCATATTCTGTATCCTCCTTCAGTAACTCTGTATGTCTGGGTCTATATCTGTCTCCTCCTTCAGTAACTCTGTTATGTCTGGGTCTATATCTGTATCCCTCCATCCTCCTCAGTAACTCTGTTTATGTCTGGGTCTATTCTGTATCCTCCTTCAGTAACTCTGTTATGTCTGGGTCTATATCTGTATCCTCCTTCAGTAACTCTGTTATGTCTGGGTCTATATCTGTATCCTCATCCCCCTTCAGTAACTCTGTTATGTCTGGGTCTATATCTGTATCCTCCTTCAGTAACTCTGTCATGTCTGGGTCTATATCTGTATCCTCCTTCAGTAACTCTGTTATGTCTGGTCTTATCTGTTCTCCCCTTCAGTAACTCTGTTATGTCTGGGTCTATATCTGTATCCCTCCTTCGTAACTCTGTATGTCTGGTATATCGTCTCCCCTCAGTAACTCTGTATGTCTGGTCTATATCTGTATCCTCCTCATAACTCTGTTATGTCTGGGTCTATATCTGTATCCTCCTTCAGTAACTCTGTCATGTCTGGGTCTATATCTGTATCCTCCTTCAGTAACTCTGTTATGTCTGGGTCTATATCTGTCTCCCCCTTCAGTAACTCTGTTATGTCTGGGTCTATAGCTGTCTCCCCCTTCAGTAACTCTGTCATGTCTGGGTCTATATCTGTCTAATCCTTCAGTAACTCTGTTATGTCTGGGTCTGTATCCTCATCCTCCTTCAGTAACTCTGTTATGTCTGGGTCTATATCTGTATCCTCATCCCCCTCCAGTAACTCTGTTATGTCTGGGTCTATATCTGTATCCTCATTCAGTAACTCTGACATGTCTGGGTCTATATCTGTATCCTCCTTCAGTAACTCTGTTATTCTGGTTCTATATCTGTATCCTCCTTCAGTAACTCTGTTATGTCTGGGTCTATATCTGTATCCTCCTTCAGTAACTCTGTTATGTCTGGGTCTATATCTGTATCACACCTCCTTCAGTAACTCTGTATGTCTGGGTCATATCTGTATCCCCATTCAGTAACTCTGTTATGTCTGGGTCTATATTGTTATCCTCCTTCGTAACTCTGTTATGTCTGGTCTATGCTGATCCTCATCCTCCTCAGTAACTCTGTTATGTCGGGTCTATATCTGTATCCTCCTCAGTAACTCTGTTATGTCTGGTCTATACTCGTTCTCCTCCTTCAGTAACTCTGTTCATGTCGCTGGGTCTATATCTGTCTCCTCCTTCAGTACCTCTGTCTATGTCTGGGTCTATATCTGTCTCCTCCTTCAGTAACTCTGTTATGTCTGGGTCTATATCTGTATCCTCCTTCAGTAACTCTGTTATGTCTGGTCTTATCTGTCTCCTCCTTCAGTAACTCTGTTATGTCTGGGTCTATATCTGTCTCCTCCTTCAGTAACTCTGTCATGTCTGGGTCTATATCTGTATCCTCCTTCAGTAACTCTGTTATGTCTGGGTCTATATCTGTCTCCTCCTTCAGTAACTCTGTTATGTCTGGGTCTATTCTGTATCCTCCTCCTCAGTAATCTCTTATGTCTGGGTCATATATGTATCCTCTCCTCCGTAACTCTGTTATGTCTGGGTCTATATCTGTATCTCACTCCTCCTTCAGTAACTCTGTTATGTCTGGGTCTATATCTGTCTCCTCCTTCAGTAACTCTGTTATGTCTTGGTCTATATCTGTCCTCCTTCAGTAACTCTGTTATGTCTGGGTCTATATCTGTATCCTCCTTCAATAACTCTGTTATGTCTGGGTCTATATCTGTATCTCATCCTCTTACAGTAACTCTGTTATGTCTGGGTCTATATCTGTATCCTCCTTCAGTAACTCTGTTATGTCCGGGTCTATATCTGTATCCCCTTCAGTAACTCTGTCATGTCTGGGTCTATATCTGTATCCTCCTTCGTAACTCTGTTATGTCTGGTCTATATCTGTATCCTCCTTCAGTAACTCTGTTTATGTCTGGGTCTATATCTGTATCCTCCTTCAGAACTCTGTCATGTCTGGTCTATATCTGTACTCCTCCTTCAGTAACTCTGTTATGTCTGGTCTATTATCCTTTTGTTTTTCCTCCTCCTCAGTAACTCTGTCATGTCTGGGTCTATATCTGTATCCTCCTTCAGTAACTCTGTTATGTCTGGGTCTATATCTGTCTCCTCCTTCAGTAACTCTGTTATGTCTGGGTCTATATCTGTATCCTCATCCCCCTTCAGTAACTCTGTCATGTCTGAGTCTATATCTGTCTCCTCCTTCAGTAACTCTGTTATGTCTGGGTCTATATCTGTCTCCTCCTTCAGTAACTCTGTCATGTCTGGGTCTATATCTGTATCCTCCTTCAGTAACTCTGTTATGTCCTGGGTCTATATCTGTCCTCCTCCTTCGTAACTCTGTTATGTCTGGGTCTATATCTGTATCCCATCCTCTTCAGTAACTCTGTTATGTCTGGGTCTATATCTGTATCCTCCTTCAGTAACTCTGTTATGTCTGGGTCTATATCTGTATCCTCCTTCAGTAACTCTGTTATGTCTGGGTCTATATCTGTATCCCATCCTTCAGACTCTGTTATGTCTGGTCTATATCTGTTCCTCATCCCCTTCAGTAACTCTGTTATGTCTGGGTCCTATAGTCTGTATCTCCTCCTTCAGTAACTCTGTCTTGTCTGGTCTTATCTGTATCCTCCTTCAGTAACTCTGTTATGTCTGGGTCATATCTGTCTCCCCCTTCAGTAACTCTTTTGTCTGGGTCTTATCTGTATCCTCACCCTCAGTAATCTTGTTATGTCTGGGTCTATATCTGTCTCCTCCTTCATAACTCTGTTATGTCTGGGTCTATTTGTATCCTCTTCAGTAACTCTGTTTGTCTGGGTCTATATCTGTATCCTCCTTAGTAACTCTGTCATGTCTGGGTCTATATCTGTATCCTCCTTCAGTAACTCTGTTATGTCTGGGTCATATCTGTCTCCTCCCTTTCAGTAACTCTGTTATGTCTGGGTCTATATCTGTCTCCCCTTCAGTAACTCTGTTCATGTCTGGGTCTATATCTGTTCTAATCCTTCAGTAACTCGTTATGTCTGGGTCTATATCTGTATCCTCTCTTCAGTAACTCTGTTATGTCTGGGTCTATATCTGTATCCTCTCCTCACGTAACTCTGTTATGTCTGGGTCTATATCTGTCTCCCCTCATTCAGTAACTCTGTACATGTCTGGGTCTATATCTGTATCCTCCTTCAGTAACTCTGTTATGTCTGGGTCTATATCTGTTATCCTCCTTCAGTAACTCTGTTATGTCTGGGTCTATATCTGTATCCTCCTTCAGTAACTCTGTTATGTCTGGGTCTATATCTGTATCATCATCCTCCTTCAGTAACTCTGTCATGTCTGGGTCTATATCTGTATCCCCATTCAGTAACTCTGTTATGTCTGGGTCTATATATGTATCCTCCTTCAGTAACTCTGTTATGTCTGGTCTATAATCGTGTATCCTCCTTCAGTAACTCTGCTATTGTCTGGGTCTATTCTGTATCCTCTCCTTCAGTAACTCTGTTATGTCTTGGTCTATATCTGCCTCCTCTTCAGTAACTGCTTATGTCTGGGTCTATATGCTGTATCCTCCATCTCTTAGTAACTCTGTTATGTCTGGTCCTATAATCTGTATCTATCCCTCCTTCAGTAAACCTGTTATGTCTGGGTCTATATCTGTCTCCTCCTTCAGTAAACTCTGTTATGTCTGGGTCTATATCTGCTGTCTCCTCCTTCAGTAACTCTGTATGTCTGGGTCTATATCTGTCTCCCTCCTTCAGTAACTCTGTTATGGTCTGGGTTCTATATCTGTATCCTCCTTCAGTAACTCTGTTATGTCTGGTTATATTGTACTCCCCTTCATAACTCGTTATGTCTGGTCTATATCGTTCCTCCTTCAGTAAACTCTGTCATGTCGGTCTATATCTGTATCCTCCTTCAGTAACTCTGTTATGTCTGGGTCTATATCTGTCTCCTCCTTCAGTAACTCTGTTATGTCTGGGTCTATATCTGTATCCTCATCCTCCTTCAGTAACTCTGTTATGTCTGGGTCTAATACTGTATCCTCATCCCCCTCCTCGTAACTCTGTTATGTCTGGGTCTATATCTGTCATCCTATCCTTCAGTAACTCTGTTATGTACGGGTCTCTATCTTGATATCCTCCCTTCAGTATACCTACTCGTTATTACTGGGTCTATATCTGTATCCTCCAATTCTCTCCTTCAGTCAGAT
>NC_052313.1:3751320-3779981 GCF_016432855.1 Salvelinus namaycush | reverse complement strand
ATGAGTTGTGGACCATTATGTTAGCTAGTTATCCCCAGTTAGATAATGCTCTGTGACGTTATGTTAGCTAGCTATCCCCAGTTAGATAATGCTCTGTGACATTATGTTAGCTAGCTATCCCCAGTTAGATAATGCTCTGTGACGTTATGTTAGCTAGCTATCCCCAGTTAGATAATGCTCTGTGACATTACGTTAGCTAGCTATCCCCAGTTAGATAATGAGTTGTGACATTACGTTAGCTAGTTATCCCCAGTTAGATAATGATTTGTGACATTACGTTAGCTAGTTATCCC
This sequence comes from Salvelinus namaycush, assembly GCF_016432855.1. Lineage (NCBI taxonomy): Eukaryota > Metazoa > Chordata > Actinopteri > Salmoniformes > Salmonidae > Salvelinus > Salvelinus namaycush. Next base: position 3,779,688 of record NC_052313.1, on the reverse strand, counting down.
CAGTTAGATAATGAGTTGTGACATTATGTTAGCTAGCTATCCCCAGTTAGATAATGCTCTGTGACATTATGTTAGCTAGCTATCCCCAGTTAGATAATGCTCTGTGACATTATGTTAGCTAGCGATCCCCAGTTAGATAATGCTCTGTGACATTATGTTAGCTAGCTATCCCCAGTTAGATAATGCTCTGTGACATTATGTTAGCTAGCTATCCCCAGTTAGATAATGCTCTGTGACATTATGTTAGCTAGCGATCCCCAGTTAGATAATGAGTTGTGACATTATGCAACTAGCTATCCCCAGTTAGATAATGCTCTGTGACATTATGTTAGCTAGCGATCCCCAGTTAGATAATGAGTTGTGACATTATGCTAGCTAGCTATCCCCAGTTAGATAATGCTCTGTGACATTATGTTAGCTAGCGATCCCCAGTTAGATAATGAGTTGTGACATTATGCTAGCTAGCTATCCCCAGTTAGATAATGCTCTGTGACATTATGTTAGCTAGCGATCCCCAGTTAGATAATGCTCTGTGACATTATGTTAGCTAGCGATCCCCAGTTAGATAATGAGTTGTGACATTATGTTAGCTAGCGATCCCCAGTTAGATAATGTTCTGTGACATTATGTTAGCTAGCGATCCCCAGTTAGATAATGCTCTGTGACATTATGTTAGCTAGCGATCCCCAGTTAGATAATGCTCTGTGACATTATGTTAGCTAGCGATCCCCAGTTAGATAATGCTCTGTGACATTATGTTAGCTAGCGATCCCCAGTTAGATAATGCTTTGTGACATTATGTTAGCTAGCTATCCCCAGTTAGATAATGCTCTGTGACATTATGTTAGCTAGCGATCCCCAGTTAGATAATGCTCTGTGACATTATGTTAGCTAGCGATCCCCAGTTAGATAATGCTCTGTGACATTATGTTAGCTAGCTATCCCCAGTTAGATAATGCTCTGTGACATTATGTTAGCTAGCTATCCCCAGTTAGATAATGCGTTGTGACATTACGTTAGCTAGTTATCCCCAGTTAGATAATGTGTTGTGACATTACGTTAGCTAGTTATCCCCAGTTAGATAATGCGTTGTGACATTACGTTAGCTAGTTATCCCCAGTTAGATAATGCTCTGTGACATTATGTTAGCTAGCTATCCCCAGTTAGATAATGCTTTGTGACATTACGTTAGCTAGTTATCCCCAGTTAGATAATGCGTTGTGACATTACGTTAGCTAGTTATCCCCAGTTAGATAATGTGTTGTGACATTACGTTAGCTAGTTATCCCCAGTTAGATAATGCTCTGTGACATTATGTTAGCTAGCTATCCCCAGTTAGATAATGCTCTGTGACATTATGTTAGCTAGCTATCCCCAGTTAGATAATGCTCTGTGACATTATGTTAGCTAGTTATCCCCAGTTAGATAATGCTTTGTGACATTATGTTAGCTAGTTATCCCCAGTTAGATAATGCTTTGTGACATTATGTTAGCTAGCTATCACCAGTTAGATAATGCTTTGTGACATTACGTTAGCTAGCTATCCCCAGTTAGATAATGCTCTGTGACATTATGTTAGCTAGCTATCCCCAGTTAGATAATGCTCTGTGACATTATGTTAGCTAGCTATCCCCAGTTAGATAATGCTCTGTGACATTATGTTAGCTAGCTATCCCCAGTTAGATAATGAGTTGTGACATTATGTTAGCTAGCTATCCCCAGTTAGATCATGCTCTGTGACATTATGTTAGCTAGCTATCCCCAGTTAGATAATGAGTTGTGACATTATGTTAGCTAGCTATCCCCAGTTAGATCATGCTCTGTGACATTATGTTAGCTAGCTATCCCCAGTTAGATAATGAGTTGTGACATTATGTTAGCTAGCTATCCCCAGTTAGATAATGCACTGTGACATTATGTTAGCTAGCTATCCCCAGTTAGATAATGCTCTGTGACATTATGTTAGCTAGCTATCCCCAGTTAGATAATGCTCTGTGACATTATGTTAGCTAGTTATCCCCAGTTAGATAATGCGTTGTGACATTACGTTAGCTAGTTATCCCCAGTTAGATAATGTGTTGTGACATTACGTTAGCTAGTTATCCCCAGTTAGATAATGCGTTGTGACATTACGTTAGCTAGTTATCCCCAGTTAGATAATGCTCTGTGACTTCATGTTAGCTAGCTATCCCCAGTTAGATAATGCTCTGTGACATTATGTTAGCTAGCGATCCCCAGTTAGATAATGCTCTGTGACATTATGCAACTAGCTATCCCCAGTTAGATAATGCTCTGTGACATTATGTTAGCTAGCGATCCCCAGTTAGATAATGAGTTGTGACATTATGCTAGCTAGCTATCCCCAGTTAGATAATGCTCTGTGACATTATGTTAGCTAGCGATCCCCAGTTAGATAATGAGTTGTGACATTATGCTAGCTAGCTATCCCCAGTTAGATAATGCTCTGTGACATTATGTTAGCTAGCGATCCCCAGTTAGATAATGCTCTGTGACATTATGTTAGCTAGCGATCCCCAGTTAGATAATGAGTTGTGACATTATGTTAGCTAGCTATCCCCAGTTAGATCATGCTCTGTGACATTATGTTAGCTAGCTATCCCCAGTTAGATAATGAGTTGTGACATTATGTTAGCTAGCTATCCCCAGTTAGATAATGCTCTGTGACATTATGTTAGCTAGCTATCCCCAGTTAGATAATGCTCTGTGACATTATGTTAGCTAGCTATCCCCAGTTAGATAATGAGTTGTGACATTATGTTAGCTAGCTATCCCCAGTTAGATAATGAGTTGTGACATTATGTTAGCTAGCTATCCCCAGTTAGATAATGCTCTGTGACATTATGTTAGCTAGCGATCCCCAGTTAGATAATGCTCTGTGACATTATGTTAGCTAGCGATCCCCAGTTAGATAATGCTCTGTGACATTATGTTAGCTAGCTATCCCCAGTTAGATAATGCTCTGTGACATTATGTTAGCTAGCTATCCCCAGTTAGATAATGAGTTGTGACATTATGTTAGCTAGCTATCCCCAGTTAGATAATGCTCTGTGACATTATGTTAGCTAGCTATCCCCAGTTAGACAATGAGTTGTGACATTATGTTAGCTAGCTATCCCCAGTTAGATCATGCTCTGTGACATTATGTTAGCTAGCTATCCCCAGTTAGATAATGAGTTGTGACATTATGTTAGCTAGCTATCCCCAGTTAGATAATGCTCTGTGACATTATGTTAGCTAGCTATCCCCAGTTAGATAATGCTCTGTGACATTATGTTAGCTAGCTATCCCCAGTTAGATAATGAGTTGTGACATTATGTTAGCTAGCTATCCCCAGTTAGATAATGCTCTGTGACATTATGTTAGCTAGCTATCCCCAGTTAGATAATGCTCTGTGACATTATGTTAGCTAGCTATCCCCAGTTAGATAATGCTCTGTGACATTATGTTAGCTAGCTATCCCCAGTTAGATAATGCTCTGTGACATTATGTTAGCTAGCTATCCCCAGTTAGATAATGCTCTGTGACATTATGTTAGCTAGCTATCCCCAGTTAGATAATGCTCTGTGACATTATGTTAGCTAGCTATCCCCAGTTAGATAATGCTCTGTGACATTATGTTAGCTAGCTATCCCCAGTTAGATAATGCTCTGTGACATTACGTTAGCTAGCTATCCCCAGTTAGATAATGCTCTGTGACATTATGTTAGCTAGCTATCCCCAGTTAGATAATGCTCTGTGACATTACGTTAGCTAGTTATCCCCAGTTAGATAATGAGTTGTGACATTATGTTAGCTAGCTATCCCCAGTTAGATCATGAGTTGTGACATTATGTTAGCTAGCTATCCCCAGTTAGATAATGCTCTGTGACATTATGTTAGCTAGCGATCCCCAGTTAGATAATGAGTTGTGACATTATGTTAGCTAGCTATCCCCAGTTAGATCATGAGTTGTGACATTATGTTAGCTAGCTATCCCCAGTTAGATAATGCTCTGTGACATTACGTTAGCTAGCGATCCCCAGTTAGATAATGAGTTGTGACATTATGTTAGCTAGCTATCCCCAGTTAGATCATGTGCTTTCCCTTATTGCATATGCATGCTTGTTGTGTTATTCCTGGTGGACTCCTTCTTTCCTCTGTAAACATCTCCGCATACCCGTCGTAAGACAAACTGGTTGATGCTTATTTATAAAACCCTCTTAGGCCTCACTCCTCCCTATCTGCGATATCTACTGCAGCCCTCATCCTCCACGTACAACACCCATTCTGCCAGTCACATTCTGTTAAAGGTCCCCAAAGCACACACATCCCTGGGTCGCTCCTCTTTTCAGTTCGCTGCAGCTAGCGACTGGAACTAGCTGCAACAAACACTCAAACTGGACAGTTTTATCTCAATCTCTTCATTCAAAGACTGAATCATGGACACTCTTACTGACAGTTGTGGCTGGTTCGCATGATGCATTGCTGTCTCTAATTTCTTGCCCTTTGTGCTGCTGTCGTTACCCAATAATGGTTGTACCATGTTATGCTGCTACCATGTTGGTGTCATGTTGTGTTGCTACCATGTAGAGCTGCTGTCATGTTGTGTTTCTACCATGTTGGTGTCATGTTGTGTTGCTACCATGCTGTATTGCCATGTGTTGCTGCCATGCTATGTTGTTGTCTTAGGTCTCTCTTTATGTAGTGTTGTGTTGTCTCTCTTGTCGTGATGTGTGTTTTGTCCTATATTTTTAATCCCAGCCTCCATCCACGCAGGTTGCATTTTGCCTTTTGGTAGGCCGTCATTGTAAATAAGAATGTGTTCTTAACTGACTTGCCTTGTTTTAAATAAAAGTTAAATAAAAATAAATAAATATAAGTGAATTACAGCAGCAGTATTTTTATGATCCAGCAGATGGCAGTAATAACCTTCCCTAACTGAGCAGCTCATATGAGTAGGGGGCAGAGAGCATGCTTCAGGGTGTTTAGGCTTGAGATCCAAAGGCATTGAAATCACCAAACATGGTCCTAGAATCCAAATCAAGCAGCTTGAGTGCCATTACTCAGTTGAAGTCATTAAACCCACACATCCACATTTCTGAAACTACTTTTTACCTGCTATGCTCTGCTTACTGTACTTCCTGTTTTTGATTTAACCGACTTGGAAGACCAGGTGTGTTGAATTTAGTCAATCACTGAACTGATCGATTAGCTCTATTGATCAGGTGTGGTGCCGAGTTGGAACAACTTCCTGCTGTACCTGAGGCACTCCAGGAACATGGTTGCCTACCCTGTACTATACTCTCAACCTAACGGGCAACACGTCCTCCTGTTTCCTTAAAAACAATGAACACCGAACAGTTTACAAGCCACTTGAAAAATATAACCCTAGGATTGGTTGATCTTCCCTTAGTTATAAATCAACACCTAAACACTTTAGATCTGGGGGAAAAAGTGACTTTGCCAAATATGAGAGAGTGATCTATCTCTAAACCTGATATAAACACTTATGACATACAGTACCAGTCATATGTTTGGACACACCTACTCATTCAAGGGTTTTTCTTTATGTTTTACTATTTTATATATTGTAGAATAATAGTGAAGACATCAAAACTATGAAATAACACATATGGAATCATGTAGTAACCAAAAAAGTGTAAAACAAATCAAAATATATTTTATATTCTTCAAAGTAGCCACCCTTTTGCCTTGATGACAGCTTTGCACACTCTTGGCATTCTCTCAACCAGCTTCATGAGGTAGTCACCTGGAATGTATAACTGGTACAATTATACACTGAGTCCAGCGTGATACACATACATGAGCAAGTCTTTGTCAGAGCTAACGAGCCACAACCCCTGTGTCCAATGACTCAATGAAAACAAACAGAGCAACGGTCGATGTAGTTCCCAACCGGTGGTTACATCTGTATCGTTGTTACAAGTCCAGTGTCCTCAGGATGCTCTTACATTTGTAACAAATGTTGAAATATATTGAGAAAAAACAGGGCATTGGTCAAGCTACACACATCTGTGAGTGATATCAATGAGCCATTTTGATATGGCTTATAATGCTACATATCGACTGTCAACAATATGTTATGCTACTGTAGCTGTAAAACTCAACTAGCTCTCACAGTCTCACGTCACAATTAGACTTTCATCCATGTTTCTCAAACGTCACGTGAGTTGTGGCGTGTTTTCTTTTTTCCTCAGACATGGACGGACGTCGAATACTGACTTGTATCACAGGTGACCTGGCTGGTAACAGGGTAGAACTGTAGTGTATTATATGCTTAACTTACTTACTGACTTTATTGTCCCCATGGGGAAATTTTGTTGCAGTGTCAGGTATATGTTTAAAGGGATGTTTAAATACAAAAACAAAATTGACAATAAAACTCTCATAACAGTTACATACCAATAAAACTTAGGTAGGTAATAGGTAATAACCACTCCTTTGTCCATGAGGAAGACAGGTAGAACAAATATTTAGAGATACCATGTGTTTCCTTGAGACAGTATTTTTTGAGATACTGAAATAATAAAGATTTACTTATCATTTTGTACAGATGATGGATGGTCACCTTTTCTTTTTAAAGGTCCTTTTATATATAAAATAGTGTCCGTTATGTAAGAGTTGGAAACGGCCTTTAGAATGAATAGGATGGTAACAGGACTTAAAGTCACAATCAGTAGACAGTGCAGCAGGGACCGGAAGCCGGTAGGAAGCTAGACTACGAACGGAATAGTAGCCTAGTGGAGGGAACTACCTCTAAACTGCCCTGAGTGACAATAATTATCCTGTGAGAGGACAATTGGCTATCAGTTCTCAAAAGAGTCCATGATAAAGTCCATATGTTAGGACAAACTTTTTTGAACACATCTTATTTTGCAACTTGGACTTCTATACTTCTATTTCAAGCCTTGTTACAGCAGGCTCAGTACGCTCAATCAATAAGCAATTACCTTCAAGTCCATGAGAATTCATTACAGGACCAGTCATTGGAGATGGAGCTGTACATCAGTGTTTTATTGGCTGATATTAAACAGCTTCCAGCACACTGGAAGAGGGACAGGCTAGTTTTAAAGTATCTGAAGTAGGCCTACAACTTGGGAGTATTTACTAGTAACCAAACAGAACCAAACAGAACCAAACAGAAGCGAGCAGAACCAAACAGAACCAAACAGAACCGAGCAGAACCAAACAGAACCAAACAGAAGTGAGCAGAACCAAACAGAACCAAACAGAACCGAGCAGAACCAAACAGAACCGAGCAGAACCAAACAGAACCAAAGAGAAGCGAGCAGAACCAAACAGAACCAAACAGAACCGAGCAGAACCAAACAGAACCAAACAGAACCGAGCAGACCCAAACAGAAGTGAGCAGAACCGAGCAGACCCAAACAGAAGTGAGCAGAACCAAACAGAACCAAACAGAAGTGAGCAGAACCAAACAGAACCGAGCAGAACCAAACAGAACCAAACAGAAGCGAGCAGAACCAAACAGAACCAAACAGAACCGAGCAGAACCAAACAGAACCAAACAGAAGCGAGCAGAATAAACGGGAGAGTGATCTGCCTTTGAATTAAACTGTTTCCGTTGCAAAATGTTTTGTAACTGTTTGATACGGTCTTGGTATAATGAATACACCCATTGTGTCAACAAGGTCATTATTGTGTTGTGATACTAACAGTGCCTTGCAAAAGTATTCATCCCCCTTGGCGTTTTTCCTATTTTGTAGCATTACAACCTGTAATTTAAATTGATTTTTATTTGGATTTCATGCAATGGACATACACAAAATAGTCCAAATTGGTGAAGTGAAATGAAAAAAATAATAATAAATAAATAAATAAAACATTTAAATTCAACTGAAAAGTGGGGCGTGCATACAGTGGCTTATGAAAGTACGCACCCCCTTGGCAGTTTTCCTATTTTGTTGACTTACAACCTAGAATAAAAATTGTTTTTTTGAGGGATTGTATCATTTGATTTATACAACCTGCCTACCACTTTGAAGATGCAAAATATTTCAGATTGTGAAAAAAACAAGAAATAAGACAAAAAAAATGAAAACTTAAGCGAGCATAACTATTCGCCCCCCCCCCCCCCCCCCAAAGTCAAAACTTCATATTTAAGAACACTATACCAATATGGAAGAAAATTAAACAGAATATATAAGAACAAATATCAGTCCCTAAACAACCCAACCTTATGGAACAATCATTGGATAACAATCCTTGGATAGCCCTAACCCTTGGATAGCCCTAAGCCTTGGATAGCCCTAACCCTTGGATATCCCTAAGCCTTGGATAGCCCTAACCCTTGGATAGCCCTAACCCTTGGATAGCCCTAACCCTTGGATATCCCTAAGCCTTGGATAGCCCTAACCCTTGGATAGCCCTAACCCTTGGATAGCCCTAACCCTTGGATAGCCCTAACCCTCGGAAAGCCCTAACCCTTGGATAGCCCTAACCCTTGGATAGCCCTAACCCTTGGATAGCCCTAACCCTTGGATAGCCCTAACCCTTGGTTGGATAGCCCTAACCCTTGGATAGCCATAACCCTTGGTTGGATAGCCCTAACCCTTGGTTGGATAGCCATAACCCTTGGTTGGATAGCCCTAACCATTGGTTGGATAGCCCTAACCGTTGGATAGCCCTAACCCTCGGATAGCCCTAACCCTTGGATAGCCCTAACCCATGGATAGCCATAACCCTTGGTTGGATAGCCCTAACGCTTGGATATCTCTAACCCTTAGTTGGATAGCCCTAACCCTTGGATAGCCCTAACCCTTGGATAGCCCTAACCCTTAGATAGCCCTAACCCTTAGATAGCGCTAACCCTTGGATAGCCCTAACGCTTGGATAGCCCTAACCCTTAGATAGCTCTAACCCTTGGTTGGATAGCCCTAACCCTTGGATAGCCCTAACCCTTGGATAGCCATAACCCTTGGATAGCCCTAAGCCTTGGATAGCCCTAACCCTTGGATAGCCCTAACCCTTGGATAGCCCTAACCCTTGGATAGCCCTAACCCTTGGTTGGATAGCCCTAACCCTTGGATAGCCATAACCCTTGGTTGGATAGCCCTAACCCTTGGTTGGATAGCCATAACCCTTGGTTGGATAGCCCTAACCATTGGTTGGATAGCCCTAACCGTTGGATAGCCCTAACCCTCGGATAGCCCTAACCCTTGGATAGCCCTAACCCATGGATAGCCATAACCCTTGGTTGGATAGCCCTAACGCTTGGATATCTCTAACCCTTAGTTGGATAGCCCTAACCCTTGGATATCCCTAACCCTTGGATAGCCCTAACCCTTAAATAGCCCTAACCCTTAGATAGCGCTAACCCTTGGATAGCCCTAACGCTTGGATAGCCCTAACCCTTGGATAGCCCTAACCCTTGGATAGCCATAACCCTTGGATAGCCCTAACCCTTGGATAGCCCTAACCCTTGGATAGCCCTAACCCTTGGATAGCCCTAACCCTTAGATAGCCATAACCCTTGAATAGCCCTAATCCTTGGATAAATTGGCCCACTTTCAAAGCTAAAAGCATAGAAACTGTAAATGATGTGGGACTAGGAAATAATTCCATTATATCATTAATTAAAAAGCAATTCTGGACTGAACAATGTAGACATTTTAAAATGTCTGCAACTTCAAAGTCTTATATCACAACATGTTGATCTGTTCCAATTTGTGGCAGAAAAGATACTGAGACTAGATTTTTTCTTAACTATTGGAACCAATACCGGAAAATAATTAATAGTAGCACAAGATGGAGGGAGTGTTGGAACATAACAGACAAAATTACAGTTAATGAAAACGTAACCTTAATCCAGTATAAATTAATGTATAGAATGTATAATACTGATGCCATTCTAACTCTGTCAACGTGTCTGCCTGATGCCGTTCTAACTGTCAACGTGTCAGCCTGATGCCGTTCTAACTGTCAACGTGTCTGCCTGATGCCGTTCTAACTGTCAACGTGTCAGCCTGATGCCGTTCTAACTGTCAACGTGTCTGCCTGATGCCGTTCTAACTGTCAACGTGTCTGCCTGATGCCGTTCTAACTGTCAACGTGTCAGCCTGATGCCGTTCTAACTGTCAACGTGTCTGCCTGATGCCGTTCTAACTGTCAACGTGTCTGCCTGATGCCGTTCTAACTGTCAACGTGTCTGCCTGATGCCGTTCTAACTGTCAACGTGTCTGCCTGATGCCGTTCTAACTGTCAACGTGTCTGCCTGATGCCGTTCTAACTGTCAACGTGTCTGCCTGATGCCGTTCTAACTGTCAACGTGTCTGCCTGATGCCATTCTAACTGTCAACGTGTCTACCTGATGCCATTCTAACTGTCAACGTGTCTGCCTGATGCCATTCTAACTGTCAACGTGTCTGCCTGAATCCGTTCTAACTGTCAACGTGTCTGCCTGATGCCAGTTTTGAGCACAAGACACAGTCTGCTCCTAATCTGCAGCTTGGTCGGTCTATAAACCTGCATGTTTACGAGTATGGCCAGGTTGCCACACGGTCACGCCCCATAATAACACACTGAATCTGATAGGCTTAAAGAGGTGCCCTGACAGTGCGTTCCGTAGAGCGGGTATTTGGAGGCTGAGACGCCAAGAGTTAACATCACATTAACACAAACATTGAGACTGAAGAAAGGATTTGCCAACTGTGACTGGAAGTTGGTTGGCCTGCTAGGTCTGGTGGGGAACTAGGAGACAGTAGCAGCTCTGTCGATTGGATGAGTCCCAGCTTTTATTTTCTCCCAGACGTAAGGATTGTTATTGATTAGGAAATGCACCACCATTTTGTAGGAAAACAGGTGAAGGTGCATTCTCATCACACCTGCTGAAACTAATGAGAGAGCACAAAACCTTTACTATAAACAGACCAATAGGAAAGCATACCCAGTTCACGTGATTACCATAGTTACTTTATTACGAGTGCACCCAGCCTGTTACATTACAGAGCAACTGATTCTCTCTAAACTTCCTGTAGTTACATTTAACATTACAAATAATATTGACAGTTCAGATCACGTTTTTTGTAGATTCAGAATGAAAAGTCTGTGATGGATATGTTCGTCTCACTCGCTGTGTTCCTTCCATTTTGAAGAATACAAATTCAAATGTGAAACAAAAATCCATATATTCTTCTATAAAATTGTAATAAAAAAACATCACGCACATACAGATGAACACAAAACAATAACAAACACAGGGTTTTAAATTCCCTTTTCTTTTTTAAATTAATTATACTGAATTATATCAACAAGTCATCTGCAACCTCAGGTAGTACTGCAATACTTCCACTAGATGGCGGTAGATACAAAGTAATGCGACAGAATTTGACGCTGCTTTGTCAGGGATTGTTCTGTTGTCTACTTGTTAGATAATTCGTACATTCACACCATGTTGTGTGTATCACGACAACTTTGTTAATGAAGACTTAAATTGAGCTGTTATACAATTCACAATGTGACACGTAGATAATGACCAATTGAGGTATTATACATGTATAATGTGAAACAGAGAATTACCAAATAAAGAGGGAATCACTAAACAGCAAAACGTTTCAATTCTATTCATTAAATCGCTTTTTTTCTTCTTCCAGAAGGACCACCCCATAAATGGATTGCTTGTCCATGATTTCCATAGAAATACATGCTATTCCCATTGTGTTCCGCCACATTAAAGCCTGGGTACATAGCCTGTCACGAGATAATGATATGGGGCGTAATGTGTGGAGCATTTAAAAGACCCAGCCACCCACATTTCCAGAGGTTCATCTGGCCTGGGTACAAAATATCTCCAATCACCATTTCAACACAATTAAAGACAGGAGAATAGAAAAGACAGACACCAAAACCAGAGAAACAAACAAACCAACAAAATGTTAGTTGGCCATAAAATGTACGAGCCACTATAGCGTAGAATCCCATTCCTCCCAAAGCACTGGGATCTAACTAGACCAAGGCTCATATTAGAACCCAATTAAAGATACACAGTTCTCTGGTTCTCTCTACATTCCCCTGGTTCTCTGGTTCTCTCTACATCCCCTCGGTTATCTCTACATTCCCCTGGTTCTCTGGGTTCTCTCTACATTCCCCTGGTTCTCTGGGTTCTCTCTACATCCCCCTGGTTCTCTGGTTCTCTCTACATCCCCCTGATTCTCTGGTTCTCTCTACATCCCCCTGGTTCTCTGGTTCTCTCTACATTATCCTGGTTCTCTCTACATTCCCCTGGTTCTCTCTACATTCCCCTGGTTCTCTCTACATTCCCCTGGTTCTCTCTACATTCCCCTGGTTCTCTCTACATTCCCCTGGTTCTCTGGTTCTCTCTACATTCCCCTGGTTCTCTCTACATTCCCCTGGTTCTCTCTACATTCCCCTGGTTCTCTGGTTCTCTCTACATTCCCCTGGTTCTCTCTACATTCCCCTGGTTCTCTCTACATACCCCTGGTTCTCTGGTTCTCTCTACATTCCCCTGGTTCTCTCTACATTCCCCTGGTTCTCTCTACATTCCCACGGTTCTCTCTACATTCCCCTGGTTCTCTGGTTCTCTCTACATTCCCCTGGTTCTCTCTACATTCCCCTGGTTCTCTGGTTCTCTATACATTCCCCTGGTTCTCTCTACATACCCCTGGTTCTCTCTACATTCCCCTGGTTCTCTCTACATTCCCCTGGTTCTCTCTACATACCCCTGGTTCTCTCTACATTCCCCTGGTTCTCTCTACATTCCCCTGGTTCTCTCTACATACCCCTGGTTCTCCCTACATTCCCCTGGTTCTCTCTACATTCCCCTGGTTCTCTCTACATTCCCATGGTTCTCTCTACATTATCCTGGTTCTCTCTACATTCCCCTGGTTCTCTCTACATTCCCATGGTTCTCTGGTTCTCTCTACATTCCCATGGTTCTCTCTACATTCCCCTGATTCTCTCTACATTCCCCTGGTTCTCTGGTTCTCTCTACATTCCCCTGGTACTCTCTACATTCCCCTGGTTCTCTCTACATTCCCCTGGTTCTCTCTACATTCCCCTGGTTCTCTCTACATTCCCATGGTTCTCTCTACATCCCCCTGGTTCTCTCTACATTACCCTGGTTCTCTCTACATTACCCTGGTTCTCCTGGTTCCCCTGGTTCTCTCTACATTACCCTGGTTCTCCTGGTTCCCCTGGTTCTCTCTACATTACCCTGGTTCTCCTGGTTCTCTCTACATTACCCTGGTTCTCCTGGTTCTCTCTACATTCCCCTGGTTCTCTCTACATCCCCCTGGTTCTCTGGGTTCTCTCTACATTCCCCTGGTTCTCTGGGTTCTCTCTACATTCCCCTGGTTCTCTCTACATTCCCCTGGTTCTCTGGGTTATCTCTACATTCCCCTGGTTCTCTGGGTTCTCTCTATATTCCCCTGGTTCTCTCTACATTCTCCTGGTTCCCTCCACAGATGTTACTATTTCTGCAGAATGGCCCCCGTTCCATCAATTAGGAATGTTTTCCATCTCTGCCTGTGCCTCTCCAGATTCAGGCACAGTTTCCTGCATCATTGGGCAGCCACGTGCCTCCACAGCCCTCACACTGTCAGGGAATGCTGCAAGCAGGAAGACACATACAGCTCATTGCCCCGTGCAGCTCATTGCCCCATGCAGCTCATTGCCCCATGCAGCTCATTGTCCCATTGCAGCTCATTGCCCCATGCAGCTCATTGCCCCATGCAGCTCATTGTCCCATGCAGCTCATTGCCCCATGCAGCTCATTGCCCCATGCAGCTCATTGCCGCATGCAGCTCATTGCCCCATGCAGCTCATTGCCCCATGCAGCTCATTGCCCCATGCAGCTCATTGCCCCATGCAGCTCATTGCCGCATGCAGCTCATTGCCCCGTGCAGCTCATTGCTCCATTGCAGCTCATTGCCCCATGCAGCTCATTGCCCCATGCAGCTCATTGCCCCATGCAGCTCATTGCCCCATGCAGCTCATTGCCCCATGCAGCTCATTGCCCCAGGTAGTTCAATGCCCCATTGCAGCTCATTGCCCCGTGCTTGTAACTGTTTCGGGTAATGCAAGTTCTTGTGCTGTTAGGGGAATAACCTATGTGTACATGTAATAATCTGCTGCTGTATTTTAGATTCTTCAAAGTAGCCACCCTTTGCCTTGATGACAGCTTTGCAAACGCTTGGCATTTTCTCAACCAGCTTCACCTGGAATGCTTTCCAACAGTCTTGAATGAGTTCGCACATATGCTGAGCACTTGTTGGCTGCTTTTCCTTCACTCTGCGGTCCAACTCATCCCAAACCATCTCAATTGGATTGAGGTTGGTGTGATTGTGGAGGCCAGGTAATCTGATGCAGCACTCCATCACTCTCCATCTAGGTCAAATAGCTCTTACACAGCCTGGAGGTGTGTTGGGTCATTGTCCTGTTGAAGAACGAATTATTGTCCCACTAAGCGCAAACCAGATGGGATGGCGCATCGCTGCAGAATGCTGTGGTAGCCATGCTGGTTAAATATGCCTTGAATTATAAATAAATCACTGACAGTGTCACCAGCAAAGCACCCCCACACATCATACCTCCTCCTCCATGCTTCACTGTGGGAACCACACAAGCAGAGATCATCCGTTCACCTACTCTGCGTCTCACAAAGATACGGCGGTTGGAACCAAAAATCCCAAATTTGGACTCATCAGACCAAAGGACAGATTTCCACTGGTCTAATGTCCATTGCTCGTGTTTCTTGGCCCAAGCAAGTCTCTTCTTCTTATTGGTGTCATTTAGTAGTGGTTGATAGTAGTAGTGGACTGATTCACACATTCTCCTCTGAACAGTTGATGTTGAGATGTGTTTGTTACTTGAAGTCTGTGAAGCATTTATTTTGGCTTCCATTTCTGAGGCTGGTAACTCTAATGAACATATCCTCTGTGTAGTATAACTTTAGTGCGTCCCCTCGCCCCGGGCGCAAACCAGGGACCCTCTGCACACATCAACAACGGTCGCCCACGAAGCATCGTTACCCATCGCTCCACAAAAGCCGCGGCCCTTGCAGAGCAAGGGGAAACACTACTTCTAGGTTTCAGAGCAAGTGACGTAACTGATTGAAACGCTATTAGCGCGTACCCGCTAACTAGCTAGCCATTTCACATCCGTTACACTCACCCCCCTTTCAACCTCCTCCTTTTCCGCAGCAAGTGATCCGGGTCAACAGCATCAATGTAAAAGTTTAACTTTAGACCATCCCCTCGCCCCGACACGGGCGCGAACCAGGGACCCAAAAGCCGCGGCTCTTGCAGAGCAAGGGGAAACACTACTTCTAGGTTTCAGAGCAAGTGACGTAACTGATTGAAACGCTATTAGCGCGTACCCGCTAACTAGCTTGCCATTTCACATCCGTTACATCTGCAGCAGAGGTAACTCTGGGTCTTCCTTTCCTGTGGCGGTCCTCATGAGAGCACTTGAAGAAACGTTAAAAGTTTTTTTTTTTTTTTTTTTACGCCTTAACACAACTGCCTCTTCAGAAGAGAGGGTCTACACCTAACAGGCTGACTACACCGCTCGCGTCGCGTGTGCGAGCGTTGCAAAATAAATTTAGAAATCTATATTATTAAAATAGAAGTCAGTTCTATTTCTGACGCAGATCGCGCTGCAAGTCCTGCCTCTCCCATCTCCTCATTGGTTTATAGAAGCAGGTACCTACGTGCCATCTCCTCATTGGTTATACCCATGTGGGTGACTGAAAGACGAAATAGGTCGGTGGCGGTAATCAACCTAATTTATGAAAGTTGCCAATAGCAATATAAAGTCAAGAGAAGAAAAAGCCTGGAAGGAGGAGAGATGACTAGAAACGATTCGGTTGACCGTTTTATGTGTGGATTCATTGGTGGAGTAGAGGACCTTGTGCATTTCAGGTAAAATAACAACTCAATGTTTATATCCCAGGACAAATTAGCTAGCAACTGCAAGCTAGCTAAATAGAACAAATTAGCTAGCAAGCTAGCTAGTTAAATTGTCATAAATGTTTAATGCTTTTAATGCAACATGTCCCCAAATTAATATAATTGGTTCAGAGTTTATTTAGATATTTTAACCTGCGTGTCGTGATCGCTTTTGGTGTGGAGGGACAAAATACCTTTATGCACGATGGCGGACGCAGCCGGTTTGGGTTCCGTGTAAACCCTTGACAGAGCTGCAGAGAGTTTACTCAATCCACAAAAATAAAATCCTGAAGTGAGGAATTTTTGTTTTGGAGGTCAATGAGAGTGTCAAATTCGGTCAACGAAAAAATGAAATTGCTAATTTTCTTCAGTACGTGGTCCTTATTTGATCTAAAATAAAAATGTAATAAACTGAAGTGAAATGTATTGTTATACTGGATATTTGGTTATCTCTCATCAAAAGATATTGAACCAAGCATGCAATGACTATTTATAAAGCCTTTTCTGAATCAGGTTAGAATGGAAAGCAACTTTTTGTTGTTGTTACATTTTAAAAAACAAAAATAATCTTCAGATTTCAATAGTTCAATACCTTTTAAACAATAATGCACATAGCAGTATGAAAAAGATAGAAACCTTTTTTTCTTCAGATTATTGATTTTATTATTAAATAAAATAAGAGAACGTCACATCGCACGTTGAAAGGTACAATCAAAAATCGATGAAATAAATCAAAATTTTTAGAAAAAAAGGTGTGAATTGTTCTCCATCCTACCCATATTCAGAATATATTATTTTAATAGTCATGGCACACTTTGTTTAAGCACTATTGAAGATTGAAATCCGGAACAAAAATACAAATAACATCTATGAAAAAAAAGGTGTTGATTGTTCTCCATCTTCCGTGATTCAGAATATCTAATTGTCAAAGTCATAACAAAGTCATTAAACTCTTTGTTTAAGAGCTAGTGAAGATCGAAATCCAAAATGTTAATTTAAAAACAAAAACAATTAAAAAACAAAAAGTTGTGGATGGTTCTCCATGCTCCCCTGATTCACAACATGCCATTTTCATAGTCATGCCATGCATGATTCAATAGCTATTGACAAAATAACCGAATATTCACATAATATCATAATACTATGTTTACCTCGCTGAAAAAAAACGTATTCATATCGGATTTGTTTCTGTTGTTCACACGCGTATCTGCTCTCTCGTTGACTAGAATGGTTCCACCTGATCTCGCCTCCTCATGCATGCCTTCCATCTTTGAGGACTGTGTATTTCCATTGGTAGAGGGGTCACTCGACTATCTTGTCAATATAATAGATATTCTTTGGCATTAGCAGCCATGTCGCAAAGTGACAACCACTGTCGGAAATACTAAACGTTTGGTGTTGAAAAAGTCGGAACAGAATCTATTGTGGTAATGTTGGAGAGGAGTGAACGAGCTGGCTACAGAGACAGGAGATATATTGTGAGTACGCCGACCAACACGCGGAAACCGGATGAATATGGATACTAATGCACATCGCAGATATTATTACAGTTTGTGAAAAAGGACGGCGGCGGCCAATCTGAAAAATCCAGTATACGGAAGAGTTAAGAACCAAAATCACAACTGTTTATTTCACTAGCTAGCAGGCTAGCTGGCTAGTTCCAATGCGGGTCTGGAGTGGGAAGCTCGTCCGAAATTTACTCAGTAGGGATTTATATCGTGCACGGAATCAACATCTTGTACTCGTTGTCGTTGGTTTTACAAAGTAAGTGATCTCCGGTGGAGGTCGTAGCGGCAACTTTAAAGAAGAATGATACATACAAACTGAACACTAGGCGATCCGCCGCTCAGAGTAAAAACGGAAGAAAGTCGTACAGGTTTGTAAAGCTGATTTTATACAATCTTTTTCAAAACATTACCTTTCCAAATGAACAGTAGAGTAATGTTGTTTTCTGGGGACATTTGACAGGAGACTGCCTCTTGTGCAAAGATTAACTTCCATAGTAAACATTATTCAGTGTCCTTATCCTGAAATTGACTAACTAAATCACTAAATAACTAAAGGTCTTCCAATCAATTAGCCCAATTTGCTTTTAGGGAAAAATAGTTAATTTACTAAATTATCCTGTAGCCTAATGTCATATATTAATCAATGGTGTATACTGTTGATGCCGTGCCGTTGCAACTTCTTAAACGTTAACGTTGTCTAATGGTGTCCGCATACATAGGTTTGGTTTGCTCCTAGCAAAACTCGGCTAGGCGACGTGAATATCTGTGCTTGCATTACCCCCTGAAAAATACCTTGGCTTGAAAAATGTGAAAAAAAAGTGACAATATTACTGTTAGTCCCTCGTGAGACACCGTAGCAACAATATAGCAGTGTACACTTAATTAAAATAGTCTAAATTAATCTCAGATAAATCAAGACATCTGTAATTCATTTTTTATCTGTAAAGGTCTTGGTTGCACAATTTTACATGTAAGATGTTTGGTGCAGTATTTCTCAAGTGAAAAATGTACAGGAAAACTCGTCATCCCTCCATAACTAGTGCTAACCGTGCACATTACACGGTTTCTCTAGAGATACATCTGATCAAGCCTGAACTGTGCAATGTAGTAGAGAGTTGTAGCTAGTTTCCAACAGGCCAACATTCAACATAGTTTAGCGCAGAAAAGTGGCAATTAACTAGACTGCCCATAATTCATTGCGCTCCTACTTGTAAGGTCTGCTTCTTTTACCCCTAATTGGTAAAAGAAGCAGATTTTATTTTATTTTATTTATTTAACCTTTATTTAACTAGGCAAGTCAGTTAAGAACAAATTCTTATTTTCAATGACGGCCTAGGAACAGTGGGTTAACTGCCTTGTTCAGGGGCAGAGCGACAGATTTTTACCTTGTCAGCTTGGGGATTTGAACTTGCAACCTTTCGGTTACTAGTCCAATGCTCTAACCACTAGGCTAATGATCCCATCGAGAGGGGATGGAGAGTTGTTGCTTCGCGACCTATCTCTACCTGAAAATACACGATTTAAGTGATTTGATAGTTGGTATTCAGCAGTCATAAAAGTATGTCTTATTTTAAAGAACTACTAAAATAGTGGTTTTGTCAGACAGCGTAGGCAGCAGCTCTACAGAGATGAGATGACTTGGAATTAAATGATAAAGTCATCAAATAAAACTAATCTAATATACGCAACTGAAATAATGTATTACAGTAATGTGAATAGTGATGGTTAATAAGTGATAAGCAGTAATGGGCCGTTACTACCATCATGGGATTTTATATGACTTGTTTTATTCTGTGTTACAACATTTCAAGCCACAATGCAAAGTGCATTTTTAATGTTAACCCCGAAACCAAACTCAAAAAAGCACTAATCGCACAGCGCTACAACAAACAGTTAATTGAAGAGTCCCGTCCATAGTTCCTTCCATTAGGGAAAGGCATTATATATTCTTTTTACTGTTCCGGTACTCGTGTGATTTTTCAGTTCTTCAGAATGGAAAGAAACTCTATTCATAGAACAAGGTCGCTGGATGGGAAAAACATATGTGCTCATTTATCTAAATGCCAACAGTGCACAACTATACCTGATTTATCAGAACCATTACAGATAAAAAAAAATCCTAATTGCCTCATATATATATTATTCAGTCAGTAAAATACAATTGCCATTTAAGATTAATTTATTGAAACTGTAATCTCAACTGGTTATATATCATAGAACACAATCTGTCATATCAACTGGTTATATTATATCATGGAACACAATTGCAAATCAAATTTTATGTGTCACATGCACCGAATACAACAGTGAAATACTTACTTGCAAGCCCTTAACAAACAATGCAGTTTTAAGAAAATATCCCCCAAAAAGTAAGAGATAAGAATAACAAATGATTTAAGAGCAGCAGTAAATAACAATAGTGGGGCTATATACATGGGTACCGGTAATAAGCCGTACGCACTACCCTCTGTAGTGCCTTGTGGTCGGAGGCCGAGCAGTTGCCATACCAGGCAGTGATGCAACCCGTCAGAATGCTCTCGATGGTGCACCTGTAAAATCTTTTGAGGATCTGAGGACCCATGCCAAATCTTTTCAGTCTCCCGAGGGGGAATGGGTTTTGTCGTGCCCTCTTCACGACTGTCTTGGTGTGCATGGACCATGTTAGTTTGTTGGTGATGTGGACACGAAGGGACTTGAAGCTCTCAACCTGCTCCACTACAGCCCCGTCGATGAGAATGGGGTCGTGCTCGGTCCTCCTATTCCTGTAGTCCACAATCATTTCCTTTGTCTTAATCACATTGAGGGAGAAGTTTTTGTCCTGGCACCACAGTCAGGTCTCTGACCTCCTCCCTATAGGCTGTCTCATCGTTGTGTCATCAGCAAACTTAATGATGGTGTTGGAGTCGTGCCTGGCCGTGCAGTCATGAGTGAACAGGGAGTACAGGAGGGGACTGAGCATTCACCCCTGAGGGGCCCCGGGTTTAGGATCAGTGTGGCGGATGTGTTGTTACCTACCCTTACCACCTGGGGGCGGCCCGTCAGGAAGTCCAGGATCCAGTTGCATAGGGAGGTGTTTAGTCCCAGGGTCCTTAGCTTAGTGATTTGCTTTGAGGGCACTATGGTGTTGAACGCTGAGCTGTAGTCAATGAATAGCATTCTCACATAGGTGTTCCTTTTGTCCCGGTGGGAAAGGGAAGTGTTGAGTGCAATAGAGATTGCATCATCTGTGGATCTGTTGGTTCTGTAATATCGACTGTAGGCATGCACGATATTTCGGATCGGCTGATGTCTTTTTTTTTTTTTTAACCGATGTCAAAGCTGACGTGCATACCTATATAACGTAGGTTCATGACGTAATGACGCCACAAAATGTTGCGCCACACGTGCAACGTAGCATTCCTAACCTAGCCCACAATGTCTGCTGGGTGGATCGAGCAATCAACAAGTCAAGCAGTCATTTGAAAGAGTCAGAACATTTCAGAGAGACAAATCAAAGGCGAAATACATTAAAGCCAAGATAATGGAATTCATTGCCCTTGACAATCAACCGTTCTCTGTCGTGGATGATGATGGCTTTTGCCAACTGGTCGAGCACCGGTACACACTACCAAGTGCGCTATTTTTCAGATGTTGCCCTACCAGAGTTGCACAGTAATAGCGTCACTGCTATAAGCTTCACGACATACATACTATGGAACGCCGTTTGGGTCTTTGCGTGTCAAAAAACATACAGTAGCACTGTCAAAGCTGTACAAAAAGTCTGCAAACACCGGCCACAAACGATGTGTTTACAATACCGCATTGGTAATAAAGCGCCATTTGTTCGACCGCAACTTCTGGGGTAGCTAGCTTTAGCTTGGTACCTAGCTAGCACCAATACAACCAGCCTGAAAACAATGACGAGTAGAAACTGCAGTCATTTTCATTATTCTTAACAATGATTTAGGAATCCTTGTGAGTAAGTATTAGCTAGGTTGCCACTTGTTGTTCACCTATTGAAATTGAACTTCAGTTCATGAAAATAAATAGCTAGCCAGCTATTTAACCCTGTTGCCCAAAGCTAACGTTATTAGCAGCCAGCTAGCTTCATCTGGCTAATGAGCCTCGACCGCACCGGGTTGTGTGTTGTGAAGCTAGCCACAATAAGGATTAGGCACAATAGTGGAATTTGCGGTTTGCCTTCAAAATAAAATTATGCCATTGAGAGTGATGCAAATGAATACAAATAGTAGCATTATGCCAAACTTTTATTTTGAAGTCTAACTGCAAAGTCCACTATTGTGGCTAATCCTTATTGTGGCTAGCTTCACATAGATGGGTCCGACCACCATTAATCAAATATGAACTGTCTTTATAAATTAGGGTTATTTTAGATGATAACACCTAGCTATAGAGCGTCTGAAACAGATGTCGTTTTGCTATGTTTTTGGGTCTATCTTTTTTTGACGCATAAAGACCCAAACGGGCGTTCCGTAGAGACGGCCCGAACGGGCGTTCCGTAGAGACGGCCCGAACGGGCGTTCCGTAGAGACGGCCCGAACGGGCGTTCTGTAGAAATCCTGGTTGAGAATGAGATGACTGAACAAATGAACAAAACAGCACAGCAAGTAAGTGAAAGAAATAGGTTTTGATTATGTTTGACTGGTAATGGGGACATAACTTTTTGGTCAGTGTGTGTGTGTGTGACTTTATCTAGGCAAGTCAGTTAAGAACAAATTCTTATTTACAATGCACGGCCTACCCCGGCCAAACCCGGAAGACGCTGGGGACTGGGACTCCCAATCACGGCCGGTTGTGATACAGCCTGGAATCGAATCAGGGTCTGTAGTGACGCCTCTAGCACTGAGATGCAGTGCCTTAGACCGTTGCGTCACTCAGGAGCCCTGGTTACTGAACTTCAACTTGCATCAAGGACAAATGTGTGCACAAACAGACGAAAACCTGCCGAACACCAACATGACAAACGTCACAATGTTTTCATAAAACACGTGCGAAAGGTTTCGACTGGGAAGCATGCGGCGGGCTCTCGGCTGCCATTTGAAGAAGCAGCCGAGCTTGCATGGCAAGAAGGAACAGACAGCCTCACAAATTGCTTTCGAATTTCTTGGCAGAGGTTTCAGACGCTTAGAACAACGTAACAGGATTCCACAGAGCCGACCTCGAATTCGATTGCAGATGAGCTTTTATATTAATCTCTTAAGCGTGTCTCTGCATGTTTTTCGTGCGTGCATGTGGGCTCCAATCAGACAGAAAATCTCACTTTGAAAATCGGACTGAAAATCTCGCTTTTAACTGCAATTACCAATATCAACGTAAGTGCATGTTTACCAGTAATTTTCTTCTGTAATCGCCTCCCAGATTAATAAATAAGTGCACATTTCTGTCTAATTTCTAAATAGGAAGGAACATTGGTTGCTGTGCTTATTACAAGTCATTAATCTATATTGGGAACCTTTAAAAATGTGTCTTAACAGCTCAGTGGGCAGAGAACTAACAATAGTTATTCCATAACAAGGAGGGACACTAACAGAGCTTTTTGTGTTGCTGGGTTCACTGGCCAGTCAACATTAAACGTACGTTGATGTGTTCTGCTAAGTCTGGTGCTGCTCTCTCTCGCCCTCGCCCTCGCTCTCACTCTCTCTTTCTCTCTCGCCCTCGCTCTCTCTCTCCCTCTCTCACTCACCCTCTCGCTCTCACTCTCTCTCGCCCTCGCTCTCACTCTCTCTCTTCGTTCTTACCCTCTCTCTCTCTCTCTCTCTCTCCCCCTCGCTCTCACTCTCTCTCTCTCTCTCCCTCGCTCTCACTCTCTCTCTCTCTTCGTTCTTACCCTCTCTCTCTGTCTCCCTCGCTCTCACTCTCTCTCTCTCTTCGTTCTTACCCTCTCTCTCTCTCTCTCTCTCTCTCTCTCTCTCACACCCTCTGTCTCTCTCTCTCAATTCAATTCAAATGGCTTTATTGGCACGAGAAACATATGTTTACATTGCCAAGCGAATGGAATAGTCAGCAAACAAAAGAGAAATAAACATTTGTAAACATTACACTCCCCCTGACAACTCAGAATAGGTCAGTGTTTTCCCCCTGAGAGAGTTCTGACAACTCAGAATAGGTCAGTGTTTTCCCCCTGAGAGAGTTCTGACAACTCAGAATAGGTCAGTGTTTTCCCCCTGGAAGAGTTCTGACAACTCAGAACAGGTCAGTGTTTTCCCCCTGGAAGAGTTCTGACAACTCAGAACAGGTCAGTGTTTTCCCCCTGGAAGAGTTCTGACAACTCAGAACAGGTCAGTGTTTTCCCCATAGAAGAGTCCTGACAACTCAGAACAGGTCAGTGTTTTCCCCCTAGAAGAGTTCTGACAACTCTCAACAGGTCAGTGTTTTCCCCCTAGAAGAGTCCTGACAACTCCGAACAGGTCAGTGTTTTCCCCCTAGAAGAGTTCTGACAACTCAGAACAGGTCAGTGTTTTCCCCCTAGAAGAGTTCTGACAACTCCGAACAGGTCAGTGTTTTCCCCCTGGAAGAGTTCTGACAACTCAGAACAGGTCAGTGTTTTCCCCCTAGAAGAGTTCTGACAACTCAGAATAGGTCAGTGTTTTCCCCGAGAGAGTTATGTTGGTTTTACTGTTTTCTCTTCATATTCCATTTCACTGTACCTACCTTGGTGCAAGTATGAGCTTGACATGCAGGAATGTGGTGTATGTCTGTGGTACATAGAGATTGAAATGCATAATACAAAGCCTATGTAATGTATTACCTGGGGAATGAATGCTGATGATCTTCCAAGAAGAAGTTAATTCCCTGATTAGACTATAATGTATTAAGGAAAGCTCCCTAATACTGTCTGTCAGACGGATGTTTTAAGGCTACAGATGCAGTTGATTTGTAATGACAGATTAAAACAGACGTTTGACTGGTAGTCCGGCTACAATATCACAGATTGGGGTGCTGATATTCATCTAGCCATTCTAGATGAACAAACTTAAACAATGACCCTTCTTAGTTTATCTGCAGGCCTTTTCCAACTGTTGACGTATCCAAAGCAACAGGCTAACACTGTATCGGCAAATACAGTTGAAGTCGGAAGTTTACATACACCTTAGCCAAGTACATTTAAACTCAGTTTTCACAATTCCAGTTCTTAGTAACAATTCCTTGTTTTAGGTCAGTTAGGATCACCGCTTTATTTTAAGAATGTGAAATGTCAGAATAATAGTAGAGAATTATTTATTTCAGCTTTTATTTCTTTCATCACATTCCCAGTGGGTTAGAAGTTTACATACACTCAATTAGTATTTGGTAGCATTGCCTTTAAATTGTTTAACTTGGGTCAAATGTTTCGGGAAGCCTTCCACAAGCTTCCCACAATAAGTTGGGTGAATTTTTGGCCCATTCCTCCTGATAGAGCTGGTGTAACTGAGTCAGGTTTGTAGGCCTCCTTGCTCGCACAAGGTTTTTCAGTTCTGCCCACACATTTTCTATAGGATTGAGGTCAGGGCTTTGTGATGGCCACTCCAATACCTTGACTTTGTTGTCCTTAAGCCATTTTGCCACAACTTTGGAAGTATGCTTGGGGTCATTGTCCATTTGGAGGACCTATTTGCGACCAAGCTTTAACTTCCTGACTGATGTCTTGAGATGTTGCTTCAATATATCCCCATAATTTTCTTTCCTCATGATGCCATCTATTTTGTGAAGTGCACTAGTCCCTCCTGCAGCAAAGCACCCCCACAACATGATGCTGCCACCCCCTGTGCTTCACGGTTGGGATGGTGTTCTTCGGCTTGCAAGCCTCCCCCTTTTTCCTCCAAACATAATGATGGTCATTATGGCCAAACAGTTCCATTTTTGTTTCATCAGACCAGAGGACATTTCTCCAAAAAGTACGATCGTTGTCCCCATGTGCAGTTGCAAACCATAGTCTAGCATTTTTATGGCAGTTTTGGAGGGGTGGCTTCCTCCTTGCTGAGCGGCCTTTCAGGTTATGTCGATATAGGACTCGTTTTACTGTGGATATAGATACTTTTGTACCTGTTTCCTCCAGCATCTTCACAAGGTCCTTTGCTGTTGTTCTGGGATTGATTTGCACCTTTCTCACCAAAGTACGTTCATCTCTAGGAGACAGAACACGTCTCCTTCCTGAGCGGTATGACGGCTGCGTGGTCCCATGGTATTTATACTTGCATGCTATTGTTTGTACAGATGAACGTGGTACCTTCAGGCGTTTGGAAATTGCTCCCAAGGATGAACCAGACCAGAGGTCTTGGCTCATTTCTTTTGATTTTCCCATGATGTCAAGCAAAGCGGCACTGAGTTTGAAGGTAGGCCTTGAAATGCATCCACAGGTACACCTCCAATTTACTCAAATTATGGCAATTAGTCTATCAGAAGCTTCTAAAGCCATAATTTTCTGGAATTTTCCAAGCTGTTTAAAGGCACAGTCAACTTTGTGTATGTAAACTTCTGACCCATTGGAATTGTGATATAGTGAATTATAAGTGAAATAATCTGTCTGTAAACAATTGTTGGAAAAATGACTTGTGTCATGCACAAAGTAGATGTCCTAACCAACTTGCCAAAACTATAGTTTGTTAACAAGATATTTGTGTAGTGGTTGAAAAACGAGTTTTAATGATTCCAACCTAAGTTTATGTAAACTTCAGACTTAAACTGTAGACAAATTCAGGATCCTCTGTAAGCACTTTGTGACGCCAACGTCTAAAAGATGAAATTTTGCTCACTGGGTCCTCTCATCCTAAACTGCTAAACTGTCCCAGTTTTAAAGCAGCAGATGCCATGAGAGCCAATGGCTACAATGATATTCTCGTTAAATCTGCTGTTATTTGAGTTCAAGCGGGACTCGGGAGACGAATGAAACCTTGTTTGTTTGGGACGTCGCTCAATTGGAGGACTCAATTTTCAATTTCGGCGTGTGTTCCTGTCTCCTCCTCCCATCCATCAGTGTTTGAGGCTAGGAGGCTAGCTGGAGGAGCGGACTGGGGGTTTCTCTCTCGATCTGTCTGTGCTATGGATCAATTTTTTGTTGTTGTGATCTAACCTTATTGATTACCCAAATCGATAACCTTGGCAACTGTAGTTTTTCATTCCAGCTCTCGCAGCACAATGTGATTGAAGCTAGGCAGGGGGCGTTGGGACCATTAGTGATAGGTGGAGGGAAAAAATCGATAGTTATATTTTGCAATATAATTTTTTTATGATGTTATATTGATATTTGACTCAAGTATCGATTTGTGTATGAATATATATTATAATATATATAAGCACCTGTCAAAAGTTCAGAACACCTACTCATTCAAGGGCTTTTCTTTTCTACTATTTTGCACATCAAAACTATGAAATAACACATATGGAATCATGTAGTAACCATAAAAGTGCTAACCAAATCAAAACATATTTTATATTCTTAGTAGTCACCCTTTGCCTTGATGACAGCTTTGCGTACTCTTGGCAAAGGCAAAGCGCGGCTACTTTGAAGAATCCAAAATATATTTTGATTTAACACTTTTTTTTGGTTACTACATGATTCCATATGTGTTATTTCATAGTTTGTTGATGTGGAAAATAGGAGGAAAGAAAAGCCCTTGAATGAGTAGGTGTTCTGAACTTTTGACTGGTGCTTTATGTAAATATAATAATATAGTTAATTTCTACGCCTGTTTTTACTTTGACATTATGGGCTATTGTGATTGATCAGTTATGTTTTGTTTTATAAAGATGTAATGTAAACAAAATGTGCAAACAATTTAGTTGTCTGAATACTTTCCAAATGCATTGTGTATTATTTTGGTCGTGTGTAGGTAACGCTAGTTGGCTGTCCACAAAACTCCATCATTCTTCTTCTTTTATCATCTTCACATCCTTTTTAAATAGTCGACCAACATGTTTTCAGCGTTTTTTATGTTGCCGTGACTGATTATCCTGTTTTCTCTCTCTTGTCTCTCTGCAGAAGACATAGTGAGAAATATGTTGGGAACATCAAGTCACTGTACATATAGAATTGTGATAATCGTAATATGTATCTTATCAGCAGTAGTGTGATGATATCGTGAGGTTTGTGGCATTTCCCAGCCCTAGAGACCATGGGGAGTTGTATTGTGACAGTCTTTAAAATGACTGCAGTAGTGAAGACACTTGTTTTATTCCGAGATGGACAAAAGTTGCTTCATGCTGTCTGTTCAATTGATCTCTCTCTCTCTCTCCATCTCCATCCATCTCTCTCTCCATCTCTCTCCATCCATCCATCTCTCTCCATCCATCCATCCATCTCTCTCCATCCATCTCTCTCTCTCCATCCATCTCTCTCTCTCCATCCATCTCTCTCTCTCCATCCATCTCTCTCTCTCCATCCATCTCTCTCTCTCCATCCATCTCTCTCTCTCCATCCATCTCTCTCTCTCCATCCATCTCTCTCTCTCTCCATCCATCTCTCTCTCTCACCATCCATCTCTCTCTCTCTCTCTCTCTCTCTATCCATCTCTCTCTCTCTCTCTCTCTCTCTCTATCCATCTCTCTCTCTCTCTCTCTCTCTCTCTCTCTCTCTCTCTCTATCCATCCATCCATCCATCTCTCTCTCTCTCTCTCTCTATCCATCCATCTCTCTCTCTCTCTCTCTCTCTCTCTCCATCCATCTCTCTCTCTCTCTCTCTCTCTATCCATCCATCTCTCTCTCTCTCTCTATCCATCCATCCATCTCTCTCTCTCTCTCTATCCATCCATCTCTCTCTCTCTCTCTCTCTCTATCCATCCATCTCTCTCTCTATCCATCCATCTATCTCTATATCCATCCATCTCTCTCTCCATCCATCCATCTCTCTCCATCCATCCATCCATCTCTCTCTCTTCATCTCTCTCTCTCCATCCATCTCTCTCTCTCTCTATCCATCCATCTCTCTCTCTCTCTC
>NC_052313.1:3733820-3738820 GCF_016432855.1 Salvelinus namaycush | reverse complement strand
GGCATTGATGTTTATGGTTAGGTACACGTTGGAGCAACGACAGTCCTTTTTCGCGAATGCCACTGCATCGATTATATGCAACACAGGACACGCTAGATAAACTAGTAATATCATCAACCATGTGTAGTTAACTAGTGATTATGATTGATTGATTGTTTTTTATAAGATAAGTTTAATGCTAGCTAGCAACTTACCGTGGCTTCTTACTGCATTCGCGTAACAGGCAGGCTCCTCGTGAGGCAGGTGGTTAGAGCATTGGACTAGTTAACCGTAAGGTTGCAAGATTGAATCCCTGAGCTGACAAGGTAAAAATCTGTCATTCTGCCCCTGAACAAGGCAGTTAACCCACCGTTCCTAGGCCGTCATTGAAAATAAGAATGTGTTCTTAACTGACTTGCCTAGTTAAATAAAGGTGTAAAAAAATTCAGATTATTATGAAAACTTGAAATCGGCCCTAATTAATCGGCCATTCCGATTAATCGGTCGACCTCTTCTCTCTCTGTCTCTCTCTTTTTATTTATTTATATATATATATACTGTACCAATGAAATGAATCAAGCATGTTCCCTTCTGCCCTGGTTCTATGATATAATGATGAAGTTCAGTCTCAGGTTGTGCCTGACTCTGTGAGGGGAAATGGTCAGTCTCAGGTTGTGCCTGACTCTGTGAGGGGAAATGGTCAGTCTCAGGTTGTGCCTGACTCTGTGAGGGGAAATGGTCAGTCTCAGGTTGTGCCTGACTGACTCTGTGATGGGAAATGGTCAGTCTCAGGTTGTGCCTGACTCTGTGAGGGGAAATGGTCAGTCTCAGGTTGTGCCTGACTCTGTGAGGGGAAATGGTCAGTCTCAGGTTGTGCCTGACTCTGTGAGGGTAAATGGTTAGCGAAACAAGCAGTAGCACTGCATGCTGTTATCTGATCCTGTGGTCTTTCTCATTCACACAGCCCTTTCACTTCTCTCTATTCAGGTCACCTGTCTAACTTAAACGTGTGGTTTCTTTAGACAGGAAGTGATTATGCACCTATTCTCTCCTTCTTTTTCATCGTTGTTACCCTGTTGTCGTCCTGTTTTTAAAGCCGTCGTGACATGTCGCCTCTGTTCTTCTGGTGTCTTGTCTATCTCGGTAATGAGACGTTTTGTGTCTCCTAACATCCGCCAAACTCTCTGACTCAGACTCTCGCTCTGAACACTCGGCTCATTTTCCCTGTGTGAGGAGTCAGGCTCTTTTGATTCCGGGTCTTTCTCTCCTGCATTCCGTTCTCAGCATTCATTCAGCAGCACCGTACTTCAGAGAGCCGGTGTGCTCTGAAACGGGTCTTCTTTTAGGCAGCAGTTCTGTTAGAGGTAATTTAGCACTGACTCCAAACAGTAATGCACACTAATGTAAGAGCCCTTAAAGTCCAGGTAGCAGATAAAGGACCCTTTCAGGTATGTATGTAGTTGGTGCTGTATATTAACTAACTGTTAACTAACTATTAATTAACTGGGGGTTCTAACTTGAACAATTATTTGTTCGTTTACAATCGTACAATTTCTGCTCCCCACACATAAAAATAATAAATATAATATATAAAAACTACGAAGACTGACGGAAAGGCCTGAACTCAAGATCGTAATTTTGATGGCTCACACTTTTTATAGAATCTAAAAATCTAATTTCATTAATTACATGTGTACAAATGTATTTGAGTGAACATTGTCGAGCAAGCAGCAGATGAAACGAAATGTGAATTCTTTCGTCCGTCTCTCCCCGTTTTTAAGCTTGCTTCAAACTATGTTATCGACGTACGCAAACCTCTAGCTCACCTATTTTGGCAGCTAGAAAGAAATTACAAATTCATTCAGAATTGGAGGAAGGGGATCCTAAGATCATTTAAAAAAAAAACTTTGATCAAAAATCCGCAATCCGCCCCTCTAAGGAGAACCAGGCTTTTTTTTGGTCCGTAAATGCCAACAGATTCACTATGTAATATATCGCCAAATAGTCACATTTTGGTTTAGCCTGCCATCCATGCACACACACAAACACAGTTTCATCCCCAGCCACAGGAACTCTATACATAAACATTGACCTCCGTCCTGACCAAAACTACTCCCCCCCCCCCCCCCCCCCCCCCATAGTACAAGCCTATCTCTAGTACATGTGTCAGTCATTCCACGGAGGACCACGTGTCTTCAGATCTTCTTCTTCTCTTCCCCTGAGGTTGATTGATGAATTAAGGTCAATAACCTGGTTGTCTAGGTTTTAATTCAAAGGAAAAACCCTCAGACACTTTTTTTGGCTCCCGAGTGCATCTCAGTGCAAGAGGCGTCCACTACAGACCCTGGTTCGATTCCAGGCTGTATCACAACCGGCCGTGATTGGGCGTCCCATAGGGCGGCGCACAATTGGCCCAACGTCATCCGGACTAGGGTTTTGGCCGGGGGGTAAGCTGTCATTGTAAATAAGAATTTTGTTTTTAACTGACTTGCATAGTTAAAAAAAAAAATATATAGATATATAAAATTAAAAATAATCCCTCAATGGAATGAGTCGCACCTCTGCTCTAGTACCACAGCACCAGCAGTTGGCTACCGGAAGCTGCTGGCAAACATGTTAATTTGGTTACTT
Organism: Salvelinus namaycush; assembly: GCF_016432855.1. Taxonomy (NCBI): domain Eukaryota; kingdom Metazoa; phylum Chordata; class Actinopteri; order Salmoniformes; family Salmonidae; genus Salvelinus; species Salvelinus namaycush. The sequence continues at coordinate 3,736,210 of NC_052313.1, read as the reverse complement.
TAGAGTTAGTCAGTGTTATTTAGATGGCAGACGCTAGTTAAATACGGTAGCTCTATAGCTAGTTAACGCTAGCATAGAGGTAGTACGTTGGCTCTTTTAACTTAGCTGGTGTAGTCCTCATCGTTCTCTCTCTTAGCTGGTGTAGTCCTCATCGTTCTCTCTCTTAGCTGGTGTAGTCCTCATCGTTCTCTCTCTTAGCTGGTGTAGTCCTCATCGTTCTCTCTCTTAGCTGGTGTAGTCCTCATCGTTCTCTCTCTTAGCTGGTGTAGTCCTCATCGTTCTCTCTCTTAGCTGGTGTAGTCCTCATCGTTCTCTCTCTTAGCTGGTGTAGTCCTCATCGTTCTCTCTCTTAGCTGGTGTAGTCCTCATCGTTCTCTCTCTTAGCTGGTGTAGTCCTCATCGTTCTCTCTCTTAGCTGGTGTAGTCCTCATCGTTCTCTCTCTTAGCTGGTGTAGTCCTCATCGTTCTCTCTCTTAGCTGGTGTAGTCCTCATCGTTCTCTCTCTTAGCTGGTGTAGTCCTCATCGTTCTCTCTCTTAGCTGGTGTAGTCCTCATCGTTCTCTCTCTTAGCTGGTGTAGTCCTCATCGTTCTCTCTCTTAGCTGGTGTAGTCCTCATCGTTCTCTCTCTTAGCTGGTGTAGTCCTCATCGTTCTCTCTCTTAGCTGGTGTAGTCCTCATCGTTCTCTCTCTTAGCTGTGTAGTCCTCATCGTTCTCTCTCTTAGCTGGTGTAGTCCTCATCGTTCTCTCTCTTAGCTGGTGTAGTCCTCATCGTTCTCTCTCTTAGCTGGTGTAGTCCTCATCGTTCTCTCTCTTAGCTGGTGTAGTCCTCATCGTTCTCTCTCTTAGCTGGTGTAGTCCTCATCGTTCTCTCTCTTAGCTGGTGTAGTCCTCATCGTTCTCTCTCTTAGCTGGTGTAGTCCTCATCGTTCTCTCTCTTAGCTGGTGTAGTCCTCATCGTTCTCTCTCTTAGCTGGTGTAGTCCCTCATAGCTGGTGTAGTCCTCGTCTCTCTCTTAGCTGGTGTAGTCCTCATCGTTCTCTCTCTTAGCTGGTGTAGTCCTCATCGTTCTCTCTCTTAGCTGGTGTAGTCCTCATCGTTCTCTCTCTGCTGCTGCTCGTTGTGTTACTTCATACCCGTGTTGTTGGTAGGGACGGCATCCACTGAAGCCCTATATCCATTGTTGATAGGATGAAATGTGCCCAGACTAGCCCCGATTTGCCCACCTCATTCTCACAAATGTATCCCACATTTAGTGTTTCATTTCATACTCCATAATGACAAAATATCACATTTACTTAAGTATACAGACCCTTTTACTCAGTACTTTGTTGAAGCACCTTTTGGCAGCGATTACAGCCTCGAGTCTTCTTGGGTATGACGCTACAAGCTTGGCACACCTGTATTTGGGGAGTTTCTCCCATTCTTCTCTGCAGATCCTCTCCACAAATACAGGTGTGCCCAAGCTTGAATACTTATGTAAATAAGGTATTTCAGTTTTTTTTATTTGTAATAGATTTGCAAAAAAGTATGCATTAATCAGAGGTGGGCAACTCCAGTCCTCCAGGGCCAGATTGGTGTCACACTTTCCCCCCCCCGTCTCTAACAAACACAGTTGATTAATCACATTGCATTCTGATCTGAAGATCGTGATTAGGTGATTGTTGGAGACAGGTGTGTTAGCTGTGTCTGGGGGAAAACTGTGACACATTTTGGTGTCTGTAATAGAATAAAACGTGGCAAAACGAATGTAGACATTTAATAAAATATATTTCTATAGCTTCCCCAAAATGTTTTTTTTTGCAATGGTGGGGCAATTCCAAGATGGAGGACTGGTGGGTACAACACAATGGTGGGGGAATTCCAAGATGGAGGTCCGGTGGGTACAACACAATGGTGGGGGAATTCCAAGATGGAGGACTGGTGGGTACAACACAACTGTCATCTAGAGTACATATATAAATTATTGCCTCCATCCCTCCATCTTGGGGCTTTGGAGCCTCTAATTTGAAACACAATTTCTGTGGGCAGGATGAGGTCGGTCCGAATGAAAACTTTGCATTAAGTTTCACTGCCAGTTATATTAAGAGTACATCTGCATTAGAATGAGCGGGGTCTGCATCAACCATGTCTACGCTGAAATACGAGTGCTTTTACAGGATTCCCATTGGAGGCTAGCATCCATTTTACTCTCTCGTCAGCAGGTTAATCGTGTGACTGACTGTAGGTCCAGCAGGTTAATCGTGTGACTGTAGGTCCAGCAGGTTAATCGTGTGACTGTAGGTCCAGCAGGTTAATCGTGTGACTGTAGGTCCAGCAGGTTAATCGTGTGACTGTAGGTCCAGCAGGTTAATCGTGTGACTGACTGTAGGTCCAGCAGGTTTAATCGTT
>NC_052313.1:3694316-3731816 GCF_016432855.1 Salvelinus namaycush | reverse complement strand
CCCACAACATGCCTTCTAAAACATCCACAACATGCCTTCTAAACATCCCACAAACATGCCTTCTAAAACATCCCACAACATGCCTTCTAAAACAATCCCACAACATGTCTTTAGACATCCAAAACATCCTTCTAAAACATCCACAACATGTCTTCTAAAACATCCCACAACATGTCTTCTAAAACATCCCACATCATGCCTTCTAAAACATCCCAAAAGTGCTTCTAAAACATCCCACAACATGCCTTCTAAAACATCCCACAACGTGTCTTCTAAAACATCCCACAAACATGCCTTCTAAAACATCCCACAACATGCCTTCTAAAACATCCCACAACATGTCTTCTAAAACATCCACAACGTGCCTTCTAAAACATCCCACAACAGGCTTCTAAACATCCCACAACATGCCTTCTAAAACATCCCACAACATGCCTTCTAAAACATCCCACAACATGCCTTCTAAAACATCCCACACATGCCTTCAAAACATCCCACAACATGTCTTCTAAAACATCCCAACACACATGCTTCTAAAACATCCCACAAGTGCTTCTAAAACATCCACAACATGCCTCTAAAACATCCCACAACATGTCTTCTAAAACATCCCACAACATCTAAAACATCCCACATCATGTCTTCTAAAACATCCCACAACATGTCTTCTAAAACATCCCACAACATCTAAAACATCCCACAACATGCCTTCTAAAACATCCCACAACATGTCTTCTAAAACATCCCACAACATGTCTTCTAAAACATCCCACAACATCTAAAACATCCCACAACATGTTTCTAAACATCCAAACATGCTTCTAAAACATCCCACAACACTTCTAAAACATCCACAAACATGTCTTCAAACATCCACAAACATGTCTTCTAAAACATCCCACAACATCTAAAACATCCCACAACATGTCTTCTAAAACATCCCACATCATGCCTTCTAAAACATCCCACAACATGCCTTCTAAAACATCCCACAACATCTAAAACATCCCACAAAATGTCTTCTAAAACATCCCACAACATGTCTTCTAAAACATCCCACAACATCTAAAACATCCCACAACATGCCTTCTAGAACATCCCACATCATCTTCTAAACATCCACAACATGTCTTCTAAAACATCCCACATCCTGTCTCTAAAACATCCCACAACATGTCTTCTAAAACATCCCACAACATGCCTTCTAAAACATCCCACAACATGTCTTCTAAAACATCCCACAACATGCCTCTAAAACATCCACAACATCTAAAACATCCCACAACATGCTTCTAAAACCTCCACAACATGTCTTCTAAAACATCCACAACATGCCTTCTAAAACATCCCACAACATCTAAAACATCCACAACATGTCTTCTAAAACATCCACAAACATGTCTTCTAAAAAATCCCACAACATCTAAAACATCCCACAACATGTCTTCTAAAACATCCCACATCATGCCTTCTAAAACATCCCACAACATGCCTTCTAAAACATCCCACAACATCTAAAACATCCCACAACATGTCTTCTAAAACATCCCACAACGTGTCTTCTAAAACATCCCACAACATGCCTTCTAAAACATCCCACAACATGCCTTCTAAAACATCCCACAACATGCCTTCTAAAACATCCCACAACATCTAAAACATCCCACAACATGCCTTCTAAAACATCCCACAACATCTAAAACAACCCACAACATGTCTTCTAAAACATCCCACAACGTGTCTTCTAAAACATCCCACAACATCTAAAACATCCCACAACGTGTCTTCTAGAACATCCCACATCATGCCTTCTAAAACATCCCACAACATGCCTTCTAAAACATCCCACAACATCTAAAACATCCACAACATGTCTTCTAAAAACATCCCACAATGTCTTCAAAACATCCCACAACATGCCTCTAAACATCCAAAACATGCCTTCTAAAAACATCCCACAACATGCCTTCTAAAACATCCCACAACATCTAAAACATCCCAAAAACATGCCTTCTAAAACATCCCACAACATCTAAAACATCCCACAACATGTCTTCTAAAACATCCCACAACGTGTCTTCTAAAACATCCCACAACATCTAAAACATCCCACAACGTGTCTTCTAAAACATCCCACAACATGCCTTCTAAAACATCCCACAACATGCCTTCTAAAACATCCCACAACATCTAAAACATCCCACAACATGCCTTCTAAAACATCCCACAACATCTAAAACATCCCACAACATGTCTTCTAAAACATCCCACAACATGCCTTCTAAAACATCCCACAACATGCCTTCTAAAACATCCCACAACATGTCTTCTAAAACATCCCACAACGTGTCTTCTAAAACATCCCACAACATGCCTTCTAAAACATCCCACAACATGTCTTCTAAAACATCCCACAACATGCCTTCTAAAACATCCCACAACATGCCTTCTAAAACATCCCACAACATGTCTTCTAAAACATCCCACAACATGCCTTCTAAAACATCCCACAACATGCCTTCTAAAGTCCTTTTCCCCCCAACGGAAAAAACAACATGTACGTTGAAGTGTAAAATAACATTTAAAAAGTTGTTATAGTGGTTTTAATCTCGGTCAAAGAGTTTGATCAATCTATTATTGACGACAAAAAAAAAAAGACAAAAAAAAGAAGGTTGTTTTGATCTGGTATTGGCCGAGAGTCTGTTATCATTCTTTAAAAAACAATAATAATAAATTAAATCATAACAAATCAAAACAATGTTCAACATTTCTTCAAAATATTAACCGATTAACCACACAGATGCTGTTTACCGTGGAATAATGATGTCACCTGCTGACAAAAAAGGAAATTGTTTGTGTATGATTTTGAGTGTGTGTGTGTGTGTGTGTGTGTGTGTGTGTGTGTGTGTGTGTGTGTGTGTGTGTGTGTGTGTGTGTGTGTGTGTGTGTGTGTGTGTGTGTGTATTTGTGTGACTTTATGCGTCAACACTCAAATATCTTTTCCCTTGCAAACTGCGTACAACAATATAGAATAACATTGACAATGTGAAGCTTTCCTGAAAGGCCAAAATGCACAGCACGGGCCAAGAAGCATAGCATTTCTGAGAGAATGATTGGAGTCCAAACCACTGCAGTGCTGCCTGTCAAGGCTGAATAGCTTCTATAGCAACCTGATGAGCTGTTTTCTCTGTGGTTGTGTTCCAAATACTATGCTGTTCCCTACACAGGGCCTCTAGTCAACAGTAGTGCACTGTATAGGCAATAGGGTAGCATTTAGGAAGACGCCAGTGTGTGATTTAGCGTGGTTATAACAGACGTCTGTTCTCTTGCTGCTGTCAACCAGCAGCTCTGGTTAAAATCAGTTGTGTAAACGTCGCTCCACTCTGACAATGCCACCATACAAATCTCCTTGATTTGATCTCCGCAAAAAAAAAGAAAAACCCCGAAGCATCACAATCAGACAAACTTAACAAACCAGAGTTCTGGAATGTTGGTGTTTAAATTTAAACGGTTCAGAATCAGAACTCTATTCTTGAGACCTTTTTTCTTATAACCCCCAAAAATGTATGATTTTACACAAGTTCATCAAGACGTAAATACTGTTATCAATTCCTGAGTCTGGATTAGATCTTGATCTTCCCTTAGTGAGCCGTTCCTGAGTCGGGATTAGATCTGGATCTTCCCTTAGTGAGCAGTTCCTGAGTTGGGATTAGATCTGGATCTTCCCTTAGTGAGCAGTTCCTGAGTTGGGATTAGATCTGGATCTTCCCTTAGTGAGCAATTCTTGAGTCCGGATTAGATCTGGATCTTCCCTTAGTGAGCCGTTCCTGAGTTGGGATTAGATTTGGATCTTCCTTTAGTGAGCAGTTCCTGAGTCGGGATTAGATCTGGATCTTCCCTTAGTGAGCAGTTCCTGAGTCGGGATTAGATCTGGATCTTCCTTTAGTGAGCCGTTCCTGAGTCGGGATTAGATCTGGATCTTCCCTTAGTGAGCAGCTGGGAATCATGAAAATACAAGTTTGACATTGCCAACTTTCGGTGTCAAAATGGTGTTGTGAAAATGCTTCATTTCAAACCAAGTTTGTTGACGGTGTTAAGCATTTAATCTAATTCAGACGAGAGGATCAGACTTGACTTCACCACTTTAACTAGTGGCCTTGAACGCTGCTCCCTAGCAGCTCAACAAGCACCAGCTGCTACTAATTGCCAATCAGCCTCCACGCCTGTTTACAACATTTTAACTAGTTGCCTTGAGCGCAGCTCCTCAACAAGCATCAGCTGTAACTCATTGTTAATCAGCCAGTGCACATCTCTGTCTCTGTCTCTGTCTCTGTCTCTGTCTCTGTCTCTGTCTCTGTCTCTGTCTCTGTCTCTGTCTCTGTCTCTGTCTCTGTCTCTGTCTCTGTCTCTCTCTCTGTCTCTGTCTCTGTCTCTGTCTCTGTCTCTGTCTCTGTCTCTGTCTCTGTCTCTCTCTCTCTCTCTCTCTCTCTCTCTCTCTCTGTCTCTGTCTCTGTCTCTGTCTCTGTCTCTGTCTCTGTCTCTGTCTCTGTCTCTGTCTCTGTCTCTGTCTCTGTCTCTGTCTCTGTCTCTGTCTCTCTCTCTCTCTCTCTCTCTCTCTCTCTCTCTCTCTCTCTCTCTCTCTCTCTCTCTCTCTCTCTCTCTGTCTCTCTCTCTCTGTCTCTATATGTCTCTCTCTCTCTCTCTCTCTCTCTGTCTCTCTATGTCTCTCTCTCTCTCTCCTCTAAAAGTCAAAGCCATTGGTCCGTTATACCATGAATCATTATTCATCTTGGGGTCTTACTGTCACATCCATGGTTCATAGAGACTCACCTAGAATATCCTGTCTACAAGCAGCACCATTGAGCCTAGACGCACACATCACCATTAAACCCTGCTGGTGATTGGCAGCTGCTCCCTATCCTGTACCAGTGCTGGGGGCTCAACACCACAGGGATCCTGCCATCGATACCCAACATGTCATTTTCTATTGGCAGGTGGGTGATGACTGTGAGTGGATCCCAAATTGCATCCTATCCTCTATATAGTGCACTACATTTGACCAGGGCCCATTGCGGTTCCCATGGGGCTTAGGTCAAAAGTAGTGCCCTAAATAAGGAATAGGATGCAGTTTGGGATATGTGCTGTGATTAAATCTGGGCCTTAGCCCTTACCACCAGCGTTATTGTGCCGGGATTCCCCTAGTCCCCGATGGAGAGATCCTCTGTCACATTCTGTCATGCCAGCTTTGGGTCCTGCCAGCTGGCCATGTGGCGTGGCATAACACAGACTTAACTTAGCTAGTCCCCCAAAGGCCTGCAGCTAGTGCTCTTATCTCTCTCCTTCTCTTTCTCTCTCTCCCTTGACCCCATTCCCCCCATTCCTAAGCCCCCTCTGTCATCCCACCACCCTCCGAGGTTGTCGTTTATTTTTGTGTCTGGATTAGTCCTCCACTCATCTGTCCATCATGGACCTAGGACTCTACTCTGGATCCCACCCCCCCCTCCGAGGTTGTGTCTGGATTAGTCCTCGTCTCATCTGTCCATCATGGACTCTACTCTGGATCCCACCACCCTCCGAGGTTGTGTCTGGATTAGTCCTCTACTCATCTGTCCATCATGGACCTAGGACTCTACCCTGGATCCCACCACCCTCCGAGGTTGTGTCTGGATTAGTCCTCGTCTCATCTGTCCATCATGGACCTAGGATTCTACTCTGGATCCCACCACCCTCCGAGGTTGTGTCTGGATTAGTCCTCGTCTCATCTGTCCATCATGGACCTAGGATTCTACTCTGGATCCCACCACCCTCCGAGGTTGTGTCTGGATTAGTCCTCGTCTCATCTGTCCATCATGGACCTAGGACTCTACTCTGGATCTCACCACCCTCCGAGGTTGTGTCTGGATTAGTCCTCGTCTCATCTGTCCATCATGGACTCTACTCTGGATCCCAAATCGCACCCAGTTCCGTATACAGTTCAAAACTCCCCTATGGACCCTAGTCAAAAGTAGTTCATTATAACATTTCATTGGTCGCGTACACATGTAACGGATGTGAAATGGCTAGCTAGTTAGCGGGTACACGCTAGTAGCATTTCAATCAGTTACGTCACTTGCTCTGAGACTTAAGTAGTGTTGCCCCTTGCTCTGCAAGGGCCGTGGCCTTTGTGGAGCGATGGGTAGCGATGCTTCGTGGGCGACCGTTGTTGATGTGTGCAGAGGGTCCCTGGTTCGCGCCCGTGTCGGGGCGAGGGGACGGTTTAAAGTTATACTTTTACATTGATGCTGTTGACCCGGATCACTGGTTGCTGCGGAAAAAGGAGGAGGTTGAAAGGGGGGTGAGTGTAACGGATGTGAAATGGCTAGCTAGTTAGCGGGTACGCGCTAGTAGCATTTCAATCAGTTACGTCACTTGCTCTGAGACTTAAGTAGTGTTGCCCCTTGCTCTGCAAGGGCCGTGGCCTTTGTGGAGCGATGGGTAGCGATGCTTCGTGGGCGACCGTTGTTGATGTGTGCAGAGGGTCCCTGGTTCGCGCCCGTGTCGGGGCGAGGGGACGGTTTAAAGTTATACTGTTACACACATATTTTGCAGATGTTCCCTAGCTCCAGTAATAAGACCTAGTAAAACAAAACAATCCCCAAAATATAAAGATAGAAATGTCATTGCCAGTCTGGAATAAAATGACGCTGAACAGAAATATGAAAGCAACATGTAAAGTGTTGGTCCCATGTTTCATGAGCTGAAATAAAAGACCCTGGAAATGTTACATACACACAAAAAATATTATTTCTATCAAAAGTTGGGCACAAATTTGTTTACATCCCTTTTATTTAGCAATTCTCTTTTGCCAAGATAAACCATCCACCTGACAGGTGTGGCATATCACGAAGCTGATTAAACAGCATGATCATTACCCAGGGGCACCTTGGGGACAATAAAAGGCCACTCTAAAATGTGCAGTTTTGTCACACAACACAATGACACAGATGTTTCAAGTTTTGAGGGAGCGTGCAATTGGAATACTGACTGCAGGAATGTCTAACGGAGCTGTTGTCAGATAATTGAATGTTAATTTCTCTACCATTAGCCGCCTCCAATGTTGTTGTAGAGAATTTGGCAGTACGTCCAACCGGCCTCACAACCGCAGACCACGTGTAACCACACCAGCCCAGGACCTCCACATCCAGCTTCTACACCTGCGGGATCGTTTGAGACCAGCCATTTGGACAGATGATGAAACTGTGGGTCTGCACAATCTAAGAATTTCTGCACAAACTGTCAGAAACCATCTCAGGGAAGCTCATATGTGTGCTCGTCGTCCTCACCTGGGTTTGCAGTTCGGCGTCGTAAACGACTTCAGTGGGCAAATGCTCACCTTCGATGACCACTGGCACGCTGGAGAAGTGTGATTCTTCACGGATCAATCCCGGGTTTCAACTGTACCGGGCAGATTGCAGACAGCGTGTATGGTGTCGTGTGGAATGCACAGAGACGCAGTGATGAGATCCTGAGGCCCATTGTCGTGCCTTTCATCCGCTGCCATCACATGTTTCAGCATGATAATTCATGGCCCCATATCACAAGGACCTGTAACACAATTCCTGGATGCTGAAAATGTCCCAGTTCTTCCATAGCCTTCATAGTCACCAGATATGTCACCCGTTGAGCATGTTTGGGATGCTCTGGATCAATGTGTACGACAGTGTGTTCCAGTTCCCACCAATATCCAGCAACTTCGCACAGCCATTGAAGAGGAGTGGAACAACATTCCCCAGGCCACAATCAACATCCTGATCAACTCTATGTGAAGGAGATGTGTCGTGCTGCATGAGGCAAATGGTGGTCACACCAGATACAGACTGGTTTTCTGATCCAAGCCGCTACCTTTTTCTAATGTATCTGTTACCAACATATGCATATCTGTATTCCCAGTCATGTGAAATCCATAGATTAGGGCACAATTAATCTATTTCAATTGTCTTATTTCCTTATATGAACTGTAACTCTGTAAAATTTTGGAAATGGTTGTGTTTATATTTTTGTTCTGTGATATGCTGGGCTGTTGCCAGCTTTTGGTGACTATTTAACAGCCTGATTGCCTGGAGATTGACACTGTTTTCAATCTCTCAGTCCCAGATTTGATGCACCATAGACTGTTCTATATGGTAGCGGGGTTGAACAGGTCGTGGCTCGGGTGGCTGAGGTACTTGATGCTCTTCTTGGCCTTTCTGTGACCCCCGGGTGCTGTAGATGTCCTGGAGGGCATCTTCTTGGCCTTCCTGTGACCCCCGGGTGCTGTAGATGTGCTGGAGGGCATCTTCTTGGCCTTCCTGTGACCCCCGGGTACTGTAGATGTCCTGGAGGGCATCTTCTTGGCCTTCCTGTGACCCCCAGGTACTGTAGATGTCCTGGAGGGCAGGCCGTGTGCCACCGGTGATGTGTTTGGCTGACCGCGCCACCCTCGGGAAAGAGCCCTGTGGTTACAGACGGTGCCGTACCAGTCGACGATACAGCCCGACAGGATGCTCTCGATGGTGCATCTGTAGAGGAGGGGTTAGGGTACGGAACCCAGTCGTGACAGACTGACGGAGAGAGAGAGAGAAGGTCAGGTATGCCACGGTGCATTGTCATCATCCTAAATGTCACCCTCCTCCCATACAGTCATGGGTCCTGGTCCAAAGTAGTGCCGTACTGCTGTGTTTGTTTAAGCGTCTAGAGAGGCTGAAGGGTCTTAAGTGTTGCTTGTTAAGTCCCTGCTACGTCCACTTTACCTCTCACACATAATTGGGAGGTTTCACCACTTGTTTAAATCAACTATGTGTTGACAAAATACCGTTGTCAGACCTGCTTTCAAACATTGGCAAGTAAAATGGTGGGTTTCTGCAGGCCTCCAATTTACTACTCCTAAATGTTTTTTGTCAATACATTAATACTAATACTAATTCAAACAGTCAATATAGAACACAAAATCAGTCAAACTACTTTTCTATTCTGTTCTATAATATTCTATTCTGTTCTATAATATTCTATTCTGTTCTATAGTATTCTATTCTGTTCTATAGTATTCTATTCTGTTCTATAGTATTCTATTCTGTTCTATAATATTCTATTCTGTTCTATAATATTCTATTCTGTTTTATAATATTCTATTCTGTTCTATAGTATTCTATTCTGTTCTATAATATTATATTCTGTTCTATAAGATTCTATTCTGTTCTATAGTATTCTATTCTGTTCTATAAGATTATATTCTGTTCTATAATATTCTGTTCTATAATATTCTATTCTGTTCTATAGTATTCTATTCTGTTCTATAATATTCTATTCTGTTCTATAATATTCTATTCTGTTCTATAGTATTCTATTCTGTTCTATAATATTCTATTCTGTTCTATACGATTCTATTCTGTTCTATAATATTCTATTATGTTCTATAGTATTCTATTCTGTTCTATAAGATTCTATTCTGTTCTATAATATTCTATTCTGTTCTATAATATTCTATTCTGTTCTATAATATTCTATTATGTTCTATAGTATTCTATTCTGTTCTATAAGATTCTATTCTGTTCTATAATATTCTATTCTGTTCTATAATATTATATTCTATTCTATAATATTCTATTCTGTTCTATAATATTCTATTCGGTTCTATAATATTCTATTCTGTTCTACAATATTCTATTATGTTCTATAATATTCTATTCTGTTCTATAGTATTCTATTCTGTTCTATAATATTCTATTCTGTTCTATAATATTCTATTCTGTTCTATAATATTCTATTCTGTTCTATAATATTATATTCTATTCTATAATATTCTATTCTGTTCTATAATATTCTATTCTGTTCTATAATATTCTATTCTGTTCTATAATATTCTATTCTGTTCTATAATATTCTATTCTGTTCTATAGTATTCTATTCTGTTCTATAATATTCTATTCTGTTCTATAATATTCTATTCTGTTCTATAATATTCTATTCTGTTCTATAATATTCTATTCCATTCACCCGTTGCTGTCTGGGGACACCTCTCTCTGCCCGTTATAACCCTTCATGTCATCGTCATGTCTGTGAGACAATCATGTTAGACGCAGTATATCATCACCACCACGGTGACCTCTTGATGCCGTTGTGCTGTGAATTTGTCAATCTGTGGTGTTGTCTGATTGTGGGCCAAGTATGTGTGTGACAGACGCAGGGACATTCTGTGACCCCACAACGGAACAGACCCTGCTTCCCCTCACCATGACTATTTTTGGGGTATTGTCTTGCTGAGAAATTAGTGAAGCTAATTAGCATCATCGCAGTCCGTACTATCTCACATTGTAGTAAGGCAGCTCTATCGACGGCAATGAGGGGAACCTTCATAATGTAGGCTGGGTGTCTGTTGAACTAATGAAACAATTAACCCTTTTAATTGTGTTTTCAGTATGATATTTAATGCCTTAACGCATAGAATATGGTCCCACTTTATCTGGATGTCCCACCTGCTGCTCTACAGATGGTCTGGATAGTCCCAACTGATGCTATACAGATGGTCTGGATAGTCCCATCTGATGATCTACAGATGGTCTGGATAGTCCCAACTGATGATCTACAGATGGTCTGGATAGTCCCAACTGATGCTCTACAGATGGTCTGGATAGTCCCAACTGATGCTCTACAGATGGTCTGGATAGTCCCAACTGATGATCTACAGATGGTCTGGATAGTCCCACCTGATGATCTACAGATGGTCTGGATAGTCACACCTGATGATCTACAGATGGTCTGGATAGTCACACCTGATGATCTACAGATGGTCTGGATAGTCCCAACTGATGATCTACAGATGGTCTGGATAGTCCCAACTGATGCTCTACAGATGGTCTGAATAGTCCCAACTGATGCTCTACAGATGGTCTGGATAGTCCCAACTGATGATCTACAGATGGTCTGGATAGTCCCACCTGATGATCTACAGATGGTCTGGATAGTCACACCTGATGATCTACAGATGGTCTGGATAGTCCCATCTGATGATCTACAGATGGTCTGGATAGTCCCAACTGATGATCTACAGATGGTCTGGATAGTCCCACCTGATGATCTACAGATGGTCTGGATAGTCCCAACTGATGCTCTACAGATGGTCTGGATAGTCCCAACTGATGATCTACAGATGGCCTGGATAGTCCCAACTGATGCTCTACAGATGGTCTGGATAGTCCCAACTGGTGCTCTACAGATGGTCTGGATAGTCCCAACTGATGCTCTACAGATGGTCTGAATAGTCCCAACTGATGCTCTACAGATGGTCTGGATAGTCCCAACTGATGATCTACAGATGGTCTGGATAGTCCCACCTGATGATCTACAGATGGTCTGGATAGTCACACCTGATGATCTACAGATGGTCTGGATAGTCCCATCTGATGATCTACAGATGGTCTGGATAGTCCCAACTGATGATCTACAGATGGTCTGGATAGTCCCACCTGATGATCTACAGATGGTCTGGATAGTCCCAACTGATGCTCTACAGATGGTCTGGATAGTCCCAACTGATGATCTACAGATGGTCTGGATAGTCCCACCTGATGATCTACAGATGGTCTGGATAGTCCCAACTGATGCTCTACAGATGGTCTGGATAGTCCCAACTGATGATCTACAGATGGTCTGGATAGTCCCAACTGATGCTCTACAGATGGTCTGGATAGTCCCACCTGATGATCTACAGATGGTATGGATAGTCCCAACTGATGATCTACAGATGGTCTGGATAGTCCCACCTGATGATCTACAGATGGTCTGGATAGTCCCACCTGATGATCTACAGATGGTCTGGATAGTCCCATCTGATGATCTACATATGGTCTGGATAGTCCCACCTGATGATCTACAGATGGTCTGGATAGTTCCATCTGATGATCTACAGATGGTCTGGATAGTCCCAACTGATGATCTACAGATGGTCAAGCTATCAACGAATTATCTGTTGATACGTAGAATAGTTCTAATGATTTCATTTAAATTGTTGGCCAACTATACACACACTCAAAGTGCAGATTTCTTTTACCACTTTAACAAAATTGTTGGCCAAATAAACATACACCTAAGCTGTGAAATGTTGGACAGGTAGCCTTTACCTGTTGAATGAGTCCAGCCACAGACCCGACCCAGCACTTTAATTTATTTATTTTTATATAACCCTTATTTTACCAGGTAAGTATATGGCAGTGTCCCAAATGGTACCCTATTCCCTACATTTGGGAGGCAAGCCTACCCTTGACAGGAGTGGTTGTTTTGACTCCGTCTCTACTTGCCACGCCAAGATTTCCTCCAATATCCCCGAGTTCCTGTTGGATGTCACAGGGCTGCTGACAGAGTCTAACAAGCTGCCTTTTAAAACTCCTGCTGAAACGAGACATTCACCCACTCACCCCCCCCCCCTGTCTCTCTCTCTCTCTCTCTCTCTCTCTCTCGCTCTCTCTCTCTCTCTCTCTCTCTCTCTCTCTCTCTCTCTCTCGCTCTCTCTCTCTCTCTCTCTCTCTCTCTCGCTCTCTCTCTCTCTCTCTCTCTCTCTCTCTCTCTCTCTCTCTCTCTCTCTCTCTCTCTCTCTCTCTCTCTCTCTCTCTCTCTCTCCTCTCTATTTCTCTCCTCTCTATTTCTCTCCTCTCTCTCTCTGTCTCTCTCTCTCTCTCTCTCTCTCTCTCTTCTCTCTCCTCTCTATTTCTCTCCTCTCTCTCTCTCGCTCTCTCTCTCTCTCCTCTCTCTCTCCTCTCTCTCTCTCTCTCACGATATCTCACTCTCTCGCTTTCTCTCTTGCTCTCAGTAGGAGAAAATATAATCTTCCGTAGGGACGTGGGTGTATGGTTTGTCCGGAGATTCAGACGCAGCAGAGCTCCGTTAGAGTCCAGTAGCCTAGCAGACAGTTCCTACACCCATACAGCTGGGAATTATGGGTAAAATAAGGGCCTCTGTGATCTCACTGTATAACACTGAAGGAGGTGAAGTCAGACAGAAATGTTACTCATAGAAGAGTCATGGCTGATTCTAAAAGCAGAAAACGTTACGTAAAGAAGTAATTGGTTACTAAGATTTTAACATACTTTTGACATGAAAATTGTATTTTCTAAATAACTGACGTAGTTTCCAGATATTTACTATACTGCGTATTCTTGAAAAGCGGCATAATAAAAAAGACACCAATTATTTTGCCTTCTGGGAGCCAAAGAATATAGACAGCAGGTATAGAGAAAGAGAGTATAGACAGCAGGTATAGAGACAGAGAGTATAGACAGTAGGTATAGAGACAGAGAGAATAGACAGCAGGTATAGAGACAGAGAGTATAGACAGTAGGTATAGAAACAGAGAGTATAGACAGCAGGTATAGAAACAGAGAGTATAGACAGCAGGTATAGAAACAGAGAGTATAGACAGTAGGTATAGAAACAGAGAGTATAGACAGTAGGTATAGAGACAGAGAGTATAGACAGCAGGTATAGAAACAGAGAGTATAGACAGTAGGTATAGAAACAGAGAGTATAGACAGCAGGTATAGAAACAGAGAGTATAGACAGTAGGTATAGAAACAGAGAGTATAGACAGCAGGTATAGAAACAGAGAGTATAGACAGCAGGTATAGAAACAGAGAGTATAGACAGCAGGTATAGAAACAGAGAGTATAGACAGTAGGTATAGAGACAGAGAGTATAGACAGCAGGTATAGAAACAGAGAGTATAGACAGTAGGTATAGAAACAGAGAGTATAGACAGCAGGTATAGAAACAGAGAGTATAGACAGTAGGTATAGAAACAGAGAGTATAGACAGCAGGTATAGAAACAGAGAGTATAGACAGCAGGTATAGAAACAGAGAGTATAGACAGTAGTTATTGAAACAGAGAGTATAGACAGCAGGTATAGAGACAGAGAGTAAAGACAGCAGGTATAGAAACAGAGAGTATAGACAGTAGGTATAGAAACAGAGAGTATAGACAGCAGGTATAGAAACAGAGAGTATAGACAGTAGGTATAGAAACAGAGAGTATAGACAGCAGGTATAGAAACAGAGAGTATAGACAACATGTATAGAAACAGAGAGTATAGACAGCAGGTATAGAGACAGAGAGTAAAGACAGCAGGTATAGAAACAGAGAGTATAGACAGCAGGTATAGAAACAGAGTATAGAGATAATAGGTATAGAGACAGAGTATAGACAGCAGGTATAGAGACAGAGAGTATAGACAGTAGGTATAGAGACAGAGAGTATAGACAGCAGGTATAGAAACAGAGAGTATAGACAGTAGGTATAGAAACAGAGAGTATAGATAGCAGATATAGAAACAGAGAGTATAGACAGTAGGTATAGAAACAGAGAGTATAGACAGCAGGTATAGAAACAGAGAGTATAGACAGCAGGTATAGAAACAGAGAGTATAGACAGTAGTTATTGAAACAGAGAGTATAGACAGCAGGTATAGAGACAGAGAGTAAAGACAGCAGGTATAGAAACAGAGAGTATAGACAGTAGGTATAGAAACAGAGAGTATAGACAGCAGGTATAGAAACAGAGAGTATAGACAGCAGGTATAGAAACAGAGAGTATAGACAACATGTATAGAAACAGAGAGTATAGACAGTAGGTATAGAAACAGAGAGTATAGACAGCAGGTATAGAAACAGAGAGTATAGACAACATGTATAGAAACAGAGAGTATAGACAGTAGGTATAGAAACAGAGAGTATAGACAGCAGGTATAGAAACAGAGAGTATAGACAGTAGGTATAGAAACAGAGAGTATAGACAGTAGGTATAGAAACAGAGAGTATAGACAGCAGGTATAGAAACAGAGAGTATAGACAGCAGGTATAGAAACAGAGAGTATAGACAACAGGTATAGAAACAGAGAGTATAGACAGCAGGTATAGAAACAGAGTATAGAGATAATAGGTATAGAGACAGAGTATAGACAGCAGGTATAGAAACAGAGAGTATAGACAGCTGGTATAGAAACAGAGAGTATAGACAGCAGGTATATAAACAGAGAGTATAGACAACAGGTATAGAAACAGAGAGTATAGATAGCAGGTATAGAAACAGAGAGTATAGACAGTAGGTATAGAAACAGAGAGTATAGACAGTAGGTAAATTGCATAACATAGATTAAAGCGTGAAAGATATATTTCAGCAAACAGTACATCCAAACTATATTTGTCAGATCAAATATCAAATCTATGTTTTTGATAATCCATAAAAACCTTGAGACTGTGTAAACAACAGATAGCGTTCACACACGTGACCATAAAATCAGCTGTAACTCGTCTGTATAGCAACATTTAAACTGTATACCTCCTTCTATCTTTCTCTCTTTCTCTCCATCCCTACAGATTACTATCTCCCTCGCTTTAGGGACCATAAATCCACAAATATCAATTTCCCTCTCTCTTTCATTTCACGGTAAAGTCTACACCTGTTGTGTTCGGCACATGTGACGAATACATTTTGATTTGATTTGGATTTGATTTGGAGTTAAACAGGTAAGCTGTTTATTTTATTTCACAGGCAGAACTTCCCTTTTCTCTTATTCTATGGTTTCATCTAGACTTCTATATATCCCTTTTCTCTTATTCTATGGTTTCATATAGACTTCTATATACCTCCTGTCTCTTATTCTATGGTTTCATATAGACTTCTATACATCTCCTGTGTCTTATTCTATGGTTTCATATAGACTTCTATATACCTCTTGTGTCTTATTCTATGGTTTCATATGGACTTCTATATATCTCCTGTGTCTTATTCTATGGTTTCATATGGACTTCTATATATCTCCTGTGTCTTATTCTATGGTTTCATATGGACTTCTATATATCTCCTGTCTCTTATTCAGGGGTGTGTGCTTAGTCCCCTCCTGTACTCCCTGTTCATTCACGACTGCTGGCCGCGCACGACTCCAACACCGTCATTAAGTTCCGCTGACGACGGTTGTAGGACTGATCACCGACGACGATGAGTATTTTGAAGAAGCAGAACACGATAGAGGAAATCATATGAGTACACTACACGCGGAACAATTTCCTTTGATAAGCAACCCGTGTCTGGTATATGTGTTACGGAAGTAGACATTCAGTCCCAAATGCAAAGTTATATTTCCATCATTCCAAGAGGCTACGCAGAACTAGCTACTGTATGTCTCCAATACCATGGATGCCATATGCTGTCACTCCTCCATAGTGTCTGGTCAAAAGTAGTGCACTATATAGGGAATAGAGTGCCATTTGGGACAAATCCCTGCCATATGCTGTCACTCCTCTTCGTTCTGCAGCTCCTCATCTCTGAAACTGAGCAGATTTTTTTTCTACCGCTGCCGAGGAGACCCCCCCCACTCTACCCTCCACTCCTCCACTGTACCCTCCACTCCTCCACTGTACCCTCCACTCCTCCACTGTACCCTCCACTCCTCCACTGTACCCTCCACTCCTCCACTCTACCCTCCACTCCTCCACTGTACCCTCCACTCCTCCACTGTACCCTCCACTCCTCCACTGTACCCTCCACTCCTCCACTGTACCCTCCACTCCTCCACTGTACCCTCCACTCCTCCACTGTACCCTCCACTCCTCCAATGTACCCTCCACTCCTCCACTGTACCCTCCACCCCTCCACCGTACCCTCCACCCCTTCACTGTACCCTCCACCCCTCCACTGTTCCCTCCATCCTCCTACCCTCCACCCCTCCACTGTACACTCCACCCCTCTCCCCTCTCCCTGGCCCCGGGCTTTATGATGGAAACTGATACAAACACTGTGATAGAGTTACGGGGATAAATTATTCACGCTTTCAGAGCTCTCTCTCTCTCTCTCTCTCTCTCTCTCTCTCTCTCTCTCTCTCTCTCTCGCTCTGTGTCTCTCTGTCTGTCTCTCTCCCTCTCTCTCTCTCTCTCTGTGTCTCTCTGCTGTTAGCTTTGCAGCCTGAGTGCAGGTCTGTATACCCTATTAACTATATAGTGACCAGAGCCCAGTCAAAACTAGTGCAATATACAGGAAGTAGGGTGCCATTGGGCTGCAGTATGAGGTTCTTGGAGGACATCCATTTTATAAAACAGGCTTATTTTTTATAGACCTCATGCTTTTAATTGATCAGCTGCTCAGACAATACATCTGGAGAGAGGGAGGGAGAGGGAGAGGGAGAAAGAGATAGATGGAGTGAGATGGAGAGAGAGAAAGAGAGAGAGAGAGAGAGAGAGAGAGAGAGAGAGAGAGAGAGAGAGAGAGAGAGAGAGAGAGAGAGAGAGCATAACCACATTTCCGAGACACTTCTCTGGGCCTGGTGTGTGCCGAGCTACGGGGCATCAGGTACATAAAGATTTACAGTCTGGCTAATGTAATGGCTTACCCTGCGTTGCAGGGGCAGCCTACTGTACTGTACACTCAGACCCACTATTATAATGCATGTACCAGCTGGTCGGATGGGGCCCTTAATTGAAAAGGAATTGTTGGAGTGGAGGAAGGGAACGGAGTTGGACGGAATATCCAAAAGCCGCGTCTCCAAAGAGAGAGAGAAGTAATGAAAAGAAAATATAACTTTTTCTCCTCTTTAGTGTCTATTGCCATAAAGTATAACAGGATGTGGTGATATAACAGACACAGCTATAGCGGTCGGAGCGTGGCGGAGTGAGTGAATAACTTGCATATTACGCTGTTCTACATCTGCTAAGAAGGTTGCGGGTTGGTCAATCAGACGGAGAAAACGCCAGGAAGCCAATTGGATTAAACGTTATGGTCACTTTGCTCTGCTATCTTCTAGGGTCTACCTTGAGGTGGAAGTCCACAAAGCAGCTCTTTGTCAGTTTTACTTAGACATGAAAGATGTATTTTTACCTCTTTTAGGGATGCGTCCTAAATTATACCCTATTCCCTATATAGTGCACTCTGCCTCAATAGGGCTCGGGTCAAAAGTAGTGCACTATGTAGGGAATAGGGTGCAATAAGTAGAAAATAATTATTTGCCTTTGTCATTTGTCCCGGCTCTGCACTCCCTCCCTAGGTCCCCTGGAGTGGGATCTTTGTTCAAACAAACAGAAGTGACGGAGGAACTGGAATTATGGGATGTTATGGAATTATGGGATGTTAGACATCTCAGAGAAGATACAGGAAGACTAACACCAATCCCCTTTATTGTGGCTGAGCAACATTACCCTGGTATAGCTACTATAGGGACCAGTCAACATTACCCTGGTATAGCTACTATAGGGACCAGCCAACATTACCCTGGTATATCTACTATAGGGACCAGTCAACATTACCCTGGTATAGCTACTATAGGGACCAGTCAACATTACCCTGGTATAGCTACTATAGGGACCAGTCAACATTACCCTGGTATAGCTACTATAGGGACCAGTCAACATTACCCTGGTATAGCTACAATAGGGGCCAGTCAACATTACCCTGGTATATCTACCATAGGGACCAGTCAACATTACCCTGGTATAGCAACCATAGGGACCAGTCAACATTACCCTGGTATATCTACCATAGGGACCAGTCAACATTACCCTGGTATAGCTACTATAGGGGCCAGTCAACATTACCCTGGTATAGCTACCATAGGGACCAGTCAACATTACCCTGGTATAGCAACCATAGGGACCAGTCAACATTACCCTGGTAGAGCTACCATAGGGACCAGTCAACATTACCCTGGTATAGCTACTATAGGGACCAGTCAACATTACCCTGGTATATCTACCATAGGGGCCAGTCAACATTACCCTGGTATAGCTACCATAGGGGCCAGTCAACATTACCTTGGTATAGCTACCATAGGGACCAGTCAACATTACCCTGGTATATCTACCATAGGGGGCCAGTCAACATTACCCTGGTATAGCTACCATAGGGGGCCAGTCAACATTACCCTGGTATAGCTACCATAGGGGGCCAGTCAACATTACCCTGGTATAGCTACTATAGGGACCAGTCAACATTACCCTGGTATAGCTACCATAGGGACCAGTCAACATTACCCTGGTATATCTACTATAGGGACCAGTCAACATTACCCTGGTATAGCTACCATAGGGGTAAGTCAACATTACCCTGGTATAGCTACTATAGGGACCAGTCAACATTACCCTGGTATATCTACCATAGGGGTAAGTCAACATTACCCTGGTATAGCTACCATAGGGACCAGTCAACATTACCCTGGTATAGCTACTATAGGGACCAGTCAACATTACCCTGGTATATCTACTATAGGGGGCCAGTCAACATTACCCTGGTATAGCTACTATAGGGACCAGTCAACATTACCCTGGTATAGCTACCATAGGGGCCAGTCAACATTACCCCGGTATAGCTACCATAGGGACCAGTCAACATTACCCCGGTATAGCTACCATAGGGACCAGT
Organism: Salvelinus namaycush; assembly: GCF_016432855.1. Taxonomy (NCBI): domain Eukaryota; kingdom Metazoa; phylum Chordata; class Actinopteri; order Salmoniformes; family Salmonidae; genus Salvelinus; species Salvelinus namaycush. Next base: position 3,712,407 of record NC_052313.1, on the reverse strand, counting down.
CAACATTACCCTGGTATATCTACCATAGGGGGCCAGTCAACATTACCCTGGTATAGCTACCATAGGGGGCCAGTCAACATTACCCTGGTATATCTACCATAGGGGACCAGTCAACATTACCCTGGTATATCTACCATAGGGGGGCAGTCAACATTACCCTGGTATAGCTACCATAGGGGGCCAGTCAACATTACCCTGGTATATCTACCATAGGGGGCCAGTCAACATTACCCTGGTATAGCTACCATAGGGGCCAGTCAACATTACCCTGGTATAGCTACCATAGGGGACCAGTCAACATTACCCTGGTATATCTACCATAGGGGGGCAGTCAACATTACCCTGGTATAGCTACCATAGGGGCCAGTCAACATTACCCTGGTATATCTACCATAGGGACCAGTCAACATTACCCTGGTATAGCTACTATAGGGACCAGTCAACATTACCCTGGTATAGCTACTATAGGGACCAGTCAACATTACCCTGGTATAGCTACCATAGGGGCCAGTCAACATTACCCTGGTATAGCTACTATAGGGACCAGTCAACATTACCCTGGTATAGCTACCATAGGGACCAGTCAACATTACCCTGGTATAGCTACTATAGGGACCAGTCAACATTACCCTGGTATAGCTACTATAGGGGCCAGTCAACATTACCCTGGTATATCTACCATAGGGGGCCAGTCAACATTACCCTGGTATAGCTACTATCGGGGCCAGTCAACATTACCCTGGTATAGCTACCATAGGGACCAGTCAACATTACCCTGGTATAGCTACCGTAGGGGGCCAGTCAACATTACCCTGGTATAGCTACTATCGGGGCCAGTCAACATTACCCTGGTATATCTACCATAGGGGGCCAGTCAACATTACCCTGGTATAGCTACTATAGGGGCCAGTCAACATTACCCTGGTATAGCTACTATAGGGGCCAGTCAACATTACCCTGGTATAGCTACTATAGGGGCCAGTCAACATTACCCTGGTATAGCTACCATAGGGGCCAGTCAACATTACCCTGGTATAGCTACCGTAGGGGGCCAGTCAACATTACCCTGGTATAGCTACTATCGGGGCCAGTCAACATTACCCTGGTATAGCCAGGGCCTTCTACTGAGCTGGCTAGCCCAATGACGCTTCTCCTGGCTCCAGGGCTGCTGAAATACATGAGGAGCAATACCATTTACACCCACTTAAAGAAAGGAAAAACTGCCTAGCGTTGTTCCAAACGTCAATTCAAAGTTCAGTCCTGCGTTTGGATGACAAGTGTATATGCCGAATGAAGCCCCCTCGGGTATAGTCCTCACTCAAGGGAAACAATTGGATAAACGTCCTAAATGGCGCCCTATTCCCTATGTAGTACACTGGTCAAACGGAGTGCACTACACATGTAGTACACTGGTCAAACGGAGTGCACTACGTAGGGAATTGGGTACCATTATGAGAATCAGACCATGTTAAAAGTAGCAAGTACAAAGTAACATCAATGGCGTATAGTGTACCGTAGCAGACGGAAAAAATAATGAAAGTTGCTTTCATCGTGTATTGTTCTTCTTCTTGGTAAATGGCCTCAGTGTTGACAACAGGCAGGCAGACCTCACTGGACACGTTGGATGTCTGGTGTGTATTTTGGCAGTTGTTGCTCTGTGCAGGCATCACGGCAGTACACGCACGCACGCACGCACGCACGCACGCACGCACGCACGCACGCACGCACGCACGCACGCACGCACGCACGCACGCACGCACGCACACACACACACACACACACACACACACACACACACACACACACACACACACACACACATTCACACAGGCACGCAAGTACGCACACATGCATGCACACACACACACACTCCTACACGCCATTGGTTTTGGCCATCCTCTGACTCCTGACAGTGCCAAGCGGACCAAAGAAGGAGAGTGATGGTTCTGCTCTGAAACATGGTGTCAGAGACGCGGTGGGACGGAACCTTCACAACGTTCTAGAATCTCGAAGAAACATTCCGGAACCCTCCAAAACCCTGACACCTCAGTCTCAGTAACAGAACCAGGAAGAATGTTGTGGTTCACTGGGAGACAAGCAGGTCTGGCCAGACACACACCTACCCACACTCATTCATCTACCATCTTACTCGCTTGTTCCCCCTCTCTCTCTCTCTCTCTCTCTCTCTCTCTCTCTCTCTCTCTCTGTCTCTCTCTCTCTCTCTCTCTCTCTCTCTCTCTCTCTGTCTCTCTCTCTCTGTCTCTCTGTCTCCCTCTCTCTGTCTCTCTCTCTCTCTCTCTCTCTCTCTCTCTCTCTCTCTCTCTCTCTCTCTCTCTCTCTCTCTCTCTCTGTCTCTCTCTCTCTCTCTCTCTCTCTCTCTCTCTCTCTCTCTCTCTCTCTCTCTCTCTCTCTCTCTCTCTCTCTCTCTCTCTGTCTCTCTCTCTCTCTCTCTCTCTCTCTCTGTCTCTCTCTCTCTCTCTCTCTGTCTCTCTGTCTCTCTCTCTCTCCAGACCAATCTAATATGTCTGATGTATTTCACTGTATTAAATGATTGGTCCTACTGCCAAATTCAACAAGACCTACAGTGCCAGTCAAAAGTTTGGACACACCTACTCAATCCAGGGTTTTTCTTTTTACTATTTTCTACATTTTAGAATAATAGTGAAGACATAAAAACTATTAAATAACACATATGGACTCATGTAGTAACCAAAACAGTGTAAAACAAATCAAAATATATTTTATATTTGAGATTCTTCAAAGTAGCCACCCTTTGTCTTGATGCCAGCTTTGCACACTCTTGGCATTCTCTCAACCAGCTTTATTAGGTAGTCACCCGGAATGCATTTCAATTAACATGTGTGCCTTGTTAAAAGTTTATTTGTGGAAATTCTTTCCTTCATAATCTGTTTGAGCCAATCAGTTGTGTTGTGACAAGGTAAGGGTGTTATACAGAAGAGAGCCCTATTTGGTAAAAAACCAAGTCGATATTATGGCAAGAACAGCTCAAATAAGCAAAGACAAACAACAGTCCATCATTACTTTAAAACCTCTTTGGGCAAGGTGGGACGCTAGCGTCCCATCTGGCCAACATCCGGTGAAATTGCAGAGCGCCAAATTCAAATGACAGAAATAGTAATAATAAACATTCATGAAAATACAAGTGTTATACATCAGTTAAAATATAAACTTTTTGTTAATCCAGCTGCTGTGTCAGATTTCAAAAAGGCTTTATGGCGAAAGCACACCATGCGATTATCTGAGGACAACGCCCCGCAACACAAAACGCATACAAAAATGTTCCAACCAAGCTGAGGCATTACAAAAGTCAGAAATAGCAATAAAATAAATCCCTTACCTTTGAAGATCTTCATCTGGTTGCAATCACAAGGGTCCCTGTTACACAATAAATGGTTGTTTTGTTCGATAAAGTTCCTCTTTTTATCCCAAAAACTCAGTTTTGTTGGCGCGTTTTGTTCAGTAATCCACTGGCTCAAAGGCGGTCAAAACATGCAGACGAATACATCCTAATAGTACCGGTAAAGTTCGCCGAAACATGTCAAACGATGTTTAGAATTAATCCTCAGGGTGTCAATTATCTAAATAATCATTAATATTTCAACCGGACAATAGCGTATTCAATAGAAAGGAAAAACAACGAAGAGGGCACAGTTTCGCACGCAAACCAGTACTGCAGTCCCCTGACCAAAATGTCTCATTCTTCTTCATTTTTCAGAATACAAGCCTGAAACCATGTCTAAAGACTGTTGGTATCTAGTGGAAGCCATAGGAACTGCAATCTGGGCCCTAACCCATTACATAGTCAATAGGCATTCAATGGAAAACTCACTCACATCAAAAAAATCCCACTTCCTGGATGGATTTTCCTCAGGTTTTCGCCTGCCATATCAGTTCTGTTACACTCACAGACATTTTTTTAACAGTTTTAGAAACTTCAGAGTGTTTTCCATCCAAATCTACCAATTATATGCATATTGTATTTTCTGGCCTGAGTAACAGGCAGTTTACTTTGGGAACGCTTGTCATCCAGACGTCAAAATACTGCCCCCAGCCCAAAGAGGTTTTAAGACATGAACGTCAGTCAATCTGGAACATTTCAAGAACTTTGAAAGTTTCTTCAAGTGCAGTCGCAAAAACCATCAAGCGCTATGATGAAACTGGCTCTCGTGAGGACCGCCACAGGAAAGGAAGACCCAGAGTTACCTCTGCTGCAGAGTTCATTTTTATCAGCCTCAGAAATTGTTCAAGTAACAGACGTATCTCAACATCAACTGTGTGAATCAGGTCTTCATGGTTGACATGCTGCAAAGAAATCACTACTAAAGGACACCAATAAGAAGAAGAGACTTGCTTGGGCCAAGAAACACGAGCAATGGACATTAGACCATTAGCACAACTTTTGACCAGAGGGAATAGGGCGGCCATTTTGTACTCACGCTATATTAAAAACAGTTTGTGTTTGTGTCCCAAGTCTACATAATCTTCTACATAATATGAGTTATTTTTCCTCCGAGGGGGATATAGGTATACATCTTCTTTAGGGATAGGTGAACAGTGGTTTACGTCCCAAATAACAACCTACACCCTATATAGTGCACTACTTTAGACCAGAGCACTATGGGCCCAGATCAAAAGTAGGTCGCTATCTAGTGAATAGGTTTGGCCTGAGACAGTGTCGTCTCAAAGTGCATTCAAAAATAGAGCAGGTCCACCGTGGAGCACAACACAGATCATGTTAGCAGAGATGACTAGGTGTTAACCTGCTTTTGGCAAACTGCTCACTAAACAGTACTATCTCTACTCACTAAACCACAGCATCTCTACTCATTAAACAATACTATCTCTACTCATTAAACAATACCATCTCTACTCATTAAACAATACCATCTCTACTCATTAAACAATACCATCTCTACTCACTAAATAATACTATTGTAACGGCTTTCCTCTTCCTCTTCATCCGAAGAGGAGGAGCATGGATTGAACCAAGACGCAGCGTTGTGATAAGACATGATATTTAATAAACAAAACAGAAAACACGACGAACACTTGAATAATTACAAAACAATAAAACGATGTAGACAGACCTGGACGACAACTTACATGAAACACGAAGAACGCATGAACAGGAAAAATGACTACATAAAACGAACGAACAAACAAAACCGAAAACAGTCCCGTGTGGCGTAACCATACACAGACACTGACACAGGAGACAACCACCCACAACAATCAATGTGAAAACACCTACCTTAATATGGCTCTCAATTAGAGGAAATGAAAACCACCTGCCTCTAATTGAGAGCCATATCAGGTCACCCTTTAACCAACATAGAAACACATAACATAGACTACCCACCCAAACTCACGCCCTGACCGTCAAACACATACAAAATAACAGAAAACCGGTCAGGAACGTGACATAACCCCCCCCTCAAGGTGCGTACTCCGAACGCACCACCAAAAGTCTAGGGGAGGGTCTGGGTGGGCGTCTGACCACGGTGGTGGCTCAGGCTCTGGGCGAGGTCCCCACCCCACCATAGTCAATCCCAGCTTACGTCTCCCCCTTAGAATGACCACCCTCATCTTACACCCACTTAATTTAACTGGTAACTTTAAGATAAGGGGCAGCACCGGGACAAGGGGCAGCACCGGGATAAGGTAGCTCAGGACAGAGATATAGCTCAGGACAGAGAGGTAGGTCAGGATAGAGAGGTAGCTCAGGATAGAGGGGCAACTCCGGACTGAAGGGCAGCTCCGGACAGAGAGACAGCTCTGGACTGAGGGGCAGTTCTGGATAAATGACCGCTCTGGGCTGAGGGGCAGCTCATGACTGGCTGACGGCTCTGGACGCTCATGGCTAGCTGACGGCTCTGGACGCTCATGGCTAGCTGACGGCTCTGGACGCTCATGGCTGGCTGACGGCTCTGGACGCTCATGGCTGGCTGACGGCTCTGGACGCTCATGGCTGGCTGACGGCTCTGGACGCTCATGGCTGGCTGACGGCTCTGGACGCTCATGGCTGGCTGACGGCTCTGGACGCTCATGGCTGGTTGGCGGCTCTGGACGCTCATGGCTGGTTGGCGGCTCTGGCAGATCCTGTCTGGTTGGCGGCTCTGGCAGATCCTGTCTGGTTGGCGGCTCTGGCAGATCCTGTCTGGTTGGCGGCTCTGGCAGATCCTGTCTGGTTGGCGGCTCTGGCAGATCCTGTCTGGTTGGCGGCTCTGGCAGATCCTGTCTGGTTGGCGGCTCTGGCAGATCCTGTCTGGTTGGCGGCTCTGGCAGATCCTGACTGACGAATGGCTCTAGCGGCTCCTGACTGACTAACGGCTCTGACGGCTCGGGACAGACGGGCGGCTCTAATGGCTCGGGACAGACGGATGGCTCAGACGGCACTGGGCAGACGGATGGCTCAGACGGCGCTGGGGAGACGGATGGCTCAGATGGCGCTGGGGAGACGGATGGCTCAGATGGCGCTGGGGAGACGGATGGCTCAGATGGCGCTGGGGAGACGGATGGCTCAGATGGCGCTGGGGAGACGGATGGCTCAGATGGCGCTGGGGAGACGGATGGCTCTGGCCGGATGAGGCGCACTGTAGGCCTGGTGCGTGGTGCCGGAACTGGAGGCACCGGGCTAAGGACACGCACCTTCAGGCTAGTGCGGGGAGCAGGGACAGGGCACACTGACCTCTCGAAGCGCACTATAGGCCTGGTGCGTGGTACCGGCACTGGTGGTACCGGGCTAAGGGCACGCACCTCAGGGCGAGTGCGGGGAGAAGGAACAGTGCGTACAGGGCTCTGGAGACGCACAGGTGGCTTAGTGCGTGGTGCCGGAACTGGAGGCACTGGGCTGGAGACACGCACCATAGGGAGAGTGCGTGGAGGAGGAACAGGGCTCTGGAGACGCACAGGAAGCCTGGTGCGTGGTGTAGGCACTGGTGGTATTGGGCTGGGGCGGGGAGGTGGCGCCGGAAATACCGGACCGTGCAGGCGTACTGGCTCCCTTGAGCATTGAGCCTGCCCAACCTTACCTGGCTGAATGCTCCCCGTCGCCTGACCAGTGCGGGGAGGTGGAATAACCCGCACCGGGCTATGTAGGCGAACCGGGGACACCATGCGTAAGGCTGGTGCCATGTAAGCCGGCCCGAGGAGACGTACTGGTGGCCAGATATTTTAGGGCCGGCTTCATGACATCCGGCTCAACTCTCAATCTAGCCCTACCAGTGCGGGGAGGTGGAATAACCCGCACCGGGCTATGCACACGTACAGGAGACACCGTGCGCTCTACTGCGTAACACGGTGTCTGCCCGTACTCCCGCTCTCCACGGTTAGCCTGAGAAGTGGGCGCAGGTCTCCTACCTGCCCTTGGCCCACTACCTCTTAGCCCCCCCCCAAGAAATTTTTGGGGTTTCTTCACGGGCTTCCGTGCTAGCCGCGTACCTTCATAACTCCGGTCTTGAGCTTGATTCTCAGGCTTCCAGCCACGTCTCCTTGCTGTTCCCATGGGAGGCGATCTCTTCCAGCTCGGATCTCTTCCCATGTATAGCAACCCTTGCCGTCCAATACATCCTCCCATGTCCACGAGTCCTGGTTACTTTGTTGCGCTCCCCCACGCCGCTTGGTCGTATTATGGTGGGTGGTTCTGGAACGGCTTTCCTCTTCCTCTTCATCCGAAGAGGAGGAGCATGGATTGAACCAAGACGCAGCGTTGTGATAAGACATGATATTTAATAAACAAAACAGAAAACACGACGAACACTTGAATAATTACAAAACAATAAAACGATGTAGACAGACCTGGACGACAACTTACATGAAACACGAAGAACGCATGAACAGGAAAAATGACTACATAAAACGAACGAACAAACAAAACCGAAAACAGTCCCGTGTGGCGTAACCATACACAGACACTGACACAGGAGACAACCACCCACAACAATCAATGTGAAAACACCTACCTTAATATGGCTCTCAATTAGAGGAAATGAAAACCACCTGCCTCTAATTGAGAGCCATATCAGGTCACCCTTTAACCAACATAGAAACACATAACATAGACTACCCACCCAAACTCACGCCCTGACCGTCAAACACATACAAAATAACAGAAAACCGGTCAGGAACGTGACAACTATCTCTACTCATTAAACAATACCATCTCTACTCACTAAATAATACTATCTCTACTCACTAAACAATACTATCTATACTCATTAAACAATACCATCTCTACTCATTAAACAATACCATCTCTACTCACTAAACCACACCATCTCTACTCACTAAACAATACCATCTCTACTCATTAAACAATACCATCTCTACTCATTAAACAATACCATCTCTACTCACTAAATAATACTATCTCTACTCACTAAACAATACCATCTCTACTCATTAAACAATACCATCTCTACTCACTAAATAATACTATCTCTACTCATTAAACAATACCATCTCTACTCACTAAATAATACTATCTCTACTCACTAAACAATACCATCTCTACTCATTAAACAATACCATCTCTACTCATTAAACAATACCATCTCTACTCACTAAATAATACCATATCTACTCATTAAACAATACCATCTCTACTCATTAAACAATACGATCTCTACTCATTAAACAATACCATCTCTACTCATTAAACAATACTATCTCTACTCATTAAACAATACAATCTCTACTCATTAAACAATACCATCTCTACTCACTAAATAATACTATCTCTACTCATTAAACAATACTATCTCTACTCATTAAACAATACCATCTCTACTCATTAAACAATACCATCTCTACTCATTAAACAATACTATCTCTACTCATTAAACAATACTATCTCTACTCATTAAACAATACTATCTCTACTCATTAAACAATACCATCTCTACTCACTAAATAATACTATCTCTACTCATTAAACAATACTATCTCTACTCATTAAACAATACCATCTCTACTCATTAAACAATACCATCTCTACTCACTAAATAATACTATCTCTACTCACTAAACAATACCATCTCTACTCATTAAACAATACCATCTCTACTCATTAAACAATACCATCTCTACTCACTAAATAATACTATCTCTACTCATTAAACCACACCATCTCTACTCACTAAATAATACTATCTCTACTCACTAAACAATACCATCTCTACTCATTAAACAATACTATCTCTACTCACTAAACAATACCATCTCTACTCATTAAACAATACCATCTCTACTCATTAAACAATACTATCTCTACTCATTAAACAATACCATCTCTACTCATTAAACAATACCATCTCTACTCATTAAACAATACTATCTCTACTCATTAAACAATACTATCTCTACTCATTAAACAATACTTTCTCTACTCATTAAACAATACTATCTCTACTCATTAAACAACACCATCTCTACTCATTAAACAATACTATCTCTACTTATTAAACAATACTATCTCTACTCATTAAACAATACCATCTCTACTCATTAAACAATACTTTCTCTACTCATTAAACAATACTATCTCTACTCATTAAACAATACTATCTCTACTCATTAAACAATGCCATCTCTACTCACTAAACAATACTACCTCTACTCACAGAGAAACACAGACGAACACGGATCACGACACTATCGTGTTAAAAGTCTCCTAATGCCGCCTACAGACAGACAAACACATGTGATCACTAGTGTGGGAGAAGTAGTGCGCTGGCAGATGGGGAGCTGCATGGAATCGAGGTGTATCGCATTGAGAGTGTCGGTTCACTATAACACAGGTACATTGCAGGTTATGAAGCAGCACACACTGCATATCAGAATGACTTTGGGGTTCTAGAATGTTCTAGAATGTTCTAGACTGTTCTAGACTGTTCTAGAATGTTCTAGACTGTTCTAGAATGTGAGCCCTCCAAAATATTTCCACCTGAACTAAATGTTAGGCCAATGTGCTGGACTGAAGAAATGCAGCTATCTGCATGTTTTCTCAAGGCTCCTTAGTCTGCTGTAATAAATAAGGAAACGTGATAATTTAAACATTTTCATATTGGCCTTGAATCAGTGCAGGAGAACTGCCAGAAATATCTCAATGCTGGATGTATCCTGATTACTACCCTGTTTCTGTCCAAGTGTACTAGTTTCTCCCAGGGCCCACAGGGCTCTAGTCAAATGTTGTGTACACTATATGGAATAGAAGGACATTTGGGACACAAACATGGATTCATGTTCAGCGAGTTTTTCAGAGTGCCTCGTACACTAAACAGAACACACTCAGTCTATGTTCAGTCAGTGCACTGTGTTTGATGTGGTCTCAGCTACGGCTTGTACGTTCAAGAACGCTCATGTCGTCAAAAATACATTACAACACGAACGTCTGTACGTAAAGATGCAGTCTGTTACAAATTATGTGATTTTAATCTCCGCCCGTCTCAGTGTCTTCAGTGATGTCTGAGGCTTGTGGTGGAGGCCTGTGGTGGAGGCCTGTGGTGTAGCCCTGAGGTGTAGCCCTGTGGTGTAACCCTGTGGTGGAGGCCTGTGGTGGAGCCCTGTGGTGGAGGCCTGTGGTGGAACCCTGTGGTGGAGCCCTGTGGTGTAGCCCTGTGGTGTAACCCTGTGGTGGAGGCCTGTGGTGGAGCCCTGTGGTGGAGGCCTGTGGTGGAACCCTGTGGTGGAGCCCTGTGGTGTAGCCCTGTGGTGGATCCCTGTGGTGGAGCCCTGTGGCTAGAGCCCTGTGGTGGAGCCCTGTGGTGGAGCCCTGTGGTGGAGGCCTGTGGCTAGAGCCCTGTGGTGGAGCCCTGTGGTGGAGCCCTGTGGTGGAGGCCTGTGGTGGAGCCCTGTGGTGGCCTGTGGTGGAGCCCTGTGGCTAGAGCCCTGTGGTGGAGCCCTGTGGTGGAGGCCTGTGGTGGAGCCCTGTGGTGGAGCCCTGTGGCTGGAGCCCTGTAGTGGAGCCCTGTGGTGTAGCCCTGTGGCGGAGGCCTGTGGTGTAACCCTGTGGTGGAGCCCTGTGGTGGAAGCCTGTGGTGGAGCCCTGTGGTGGAGGCCTGTGGTGTAGCCCTGTGGTGGAGGCCTGTGGTGTAACCCTGTGGTGGAGCCCTGTGGTGTAACCCTGTGGTGGAGGCCTGTGGTAGAGGCCTGTGGTGTAACCCTGTGGTGTAACCCTGTGGTGTAGCCCTGAGGTGTAGCCCTGTGGTGTAGCCCTGTGGTGGAGCCCTGTGGTGGAACCATGTGGTGGAGGCCTGTGGTGTAACCCTGTGGTGGAGGCCTGTGGTGGAGGCCTGTGGTGGATGCCTGTGGTGGAGCCCTGTGGTGGAGGCCTGTGGTGGAACCATGTGGTGGAGGCATATGGTGTAGCCCTGTGGTGTAACCCTGTGGTGGAGGCCTGTGGTGTAACCCTATGGTGGAGGCCTGTGGTGGAGGCCTGTGGTGGAGCCCTGGGGTTGAGGCCTGTGGTGTAACTCTGTGGTGGAGGCCTGTGGTGGAACCCTGTGGTGTAGCCCTGTGGTGTAGCCCTGTGGTGTAGCCCTGTGGTGTAACCCTGTGGTGTAGCCCTGTGGTGTAACCCTGTGGTGGAGGCCTATGGTGTAGCCCTGTGGTGGAACCCTGTGGTGGAGGCCTGTGGTGGAGCCCTGGGGTGGAGGCCTGTGGTGTAACTCTGTGGTGGAGGCCTGTGGTGGAACCCTGTGGTGGAACCCTGTGGTGTAACCCTGTGGTGTAGCCCTGTGGTGTAGCCCTGTGGTGTAACCCTGTGGTGTAGCCCTGTGGTGTAACCCTGTGGTGGAGGCCTATGGTGTAACCCTGTGGTGTAGCCCTGTGGTGTAACCCTGTGGTGTAGCCCTGTGGTGTAACCCTGTGGTGGAGGCCTATGGTGTAACCCTGTGGTGTAGCCCTGTGGTGTAACCCTGTGGTGGAGGCCTATGGTGTAGCCCTGTGGTGTAGCCCTGTGGTGTAGCCCTGTGGTGTAACCCTGTGGTGTAGCCCTGTGGTGTAACCCTGTGGTGGAGGCCTATGGTGTAGCCCTGTGGTGTAACCCTGTGGTGTAGCCCTGTGGTGTAACCCTGTGGTGGAGGCCTGTGGTGGAACCCTGTGGTGGAGCCACAAAAGACCAGGCAAGCATTTTAGATCTAACACAATAGAAAGCTCTAAACATTGATCTGTTCTGATATTCAGACAGAAACCTGTACAAACGAGAAAATAATGACATATACCCCGGGGCATCGAACTAGCTGCCTGAGAAACCGCTAACAAGTCTACTTCCTTCCCGAAACATCAACCAGCCCACCTCCTCCCAGTAGAAGTCTGTGAGCTGTGCCAGCCAGCCCCATAAAGAAGATATGATAACTAATGTAGTCTTGGCTGACTCTGCCAATACTCTGCAGTCTATTGTTACTGAGCTCCTTTTGAAGCCTGGGAAAAATATCAAAAGTTTTACAGCTCTGACAGAGCTTTGAACACTCAGCTATTAGCTCCCTGACAACACAACCTTAGACAACCAGGGGAGAGAGAGGGGAGGGGGAGAAGAGCAGGGGGAGGAGGTGGGGAGGAGTTTCAGCCCTTTGTGTGTGTGGGGGAGGGGGGGGGGGGGTTATGTGAACGCCCTGTTCATAGAAAGGGAAAGAGGGGGACAGGAGGGGGAAAAGAGAGAGGGATAGGGGGTGACAGGAAGAGAGAGGGGGAAGACCGGGGCTAGAAGAGGAGGCGCGCGGGGGGAGAGAAGGGAGATTTGGCGGGTCCTCCTGGCCCCAGATAAGGCTGCTGTTTAGAACGTGACAGCTTGACAAGTCAGCTTCCTTTTACAGCATCTACCTCAGGAAGCCAAGCTAGGGAGCGGGTATCTCACAAGTCCTGACACATGAACACTGGGATGACTGCGAGACAGACAGACACATGCACATTCAAAGACACACCAACACGCACACACACACACACACACACACAAAAGCACGCACCCAAGCACACACACAGGAATTTGTGTCAGGTCGTATCAGAAGGTGGAATCACTCTGCTCTATATAGTACCATGGAGCGATACAGAACGAGGGCTGGGGTGAATACCAAACACTTCCAATCGTCCCATTTCCACAAGGAAGGAGCCTGTCAACCTGGTCTCTAACAGGCAGAGAGAGAGAGGGGGGGGGGGGGTCTGGCTTCTCGCCCCTAGTCTCTGCGTCCTCCCTAGCTCCTAGCCAACGCAGGAAATTAGGAAATAGGATCACATCAAAATATGCCAGCTGACATCGTACCCAGCACACCTTTTCAGAGACAACGCAGGTTTTAGAAGATCAGTCTTCTCCAGATGAAACATCTATGTGGATGGCTTTCATGGAGAACTGTGATTTAGTGAGGTGTGATTATTAAAGATGTGATTATTAAAGATGTGATTATTAAAGATGTGATTATTAAAGGTGTGATTATTAAAGGTGTGATTATTAAATATGTGATTATTAAAGGTGTGATTATTAAAGGTGTGATTATTAAAGGTGTGATTATTAAAGGTGTGATTATTAAAGTTATACAAAGTTATATAGTAGTTATGGTTACCCAGCTAGCCTGGTGGTTTACCCTTCAATAACAAAGTTATATAGTAGTTATGGTTACCCAGCTAGCCTGGTGGTTTACCCTTCAATAACAAAGTTATATAGTAGTTATGGTTACCCAGCTAGCCTGGTGGTTTACCCTTCAATAACAAAGTTATATAGTAGTTATGGTTACCCAGCTAGCCTGGTGGTTTACCCTTCAATAACAAATAAATAGTATTTAAGATGTAAACCACACACACACTTTATAATAAATGTACAAGTGACTCGTCATCTGTGTATCTCTCTAATTGAAATGTTAATATTTGACCAGAAGAGTCACAAAAAAGTGGACAGCTCCCTTTAGTGTCCACCTTTCTTCATATTTTTAACCTTTGGTTAACTACACAAGACAGTTAAGAACAAATTCTTATTTACAATGACAGCCCAGGAACAGTGGGTTAACTGCCTTGTTCAGGGGTAGAATGACAGATATTTACCTTGTCAGCACGGGGATTCGACCAAGCAACTTTTTAGTTACTGGTCTGACACTCTAACCACTAGGCTACCTGCCACCCCTGCTGTTAACAGCAATGTAGCATAGCTTCAAAGCTCATATATCTAAAATCATGACAGAAACAACGGAGCACATGAGAAAGAGAAAAGAAAGGAGTCAACTGAATCAGCTTTGAGAAGTCAGATTACTGAATCAACTTTGAGAAGTCATTCTACTGAATCAACTTTGAGAAGTCAGATTACTGAATCAACTTTGAGAAGTCAGATTACTGAATCAGCTTTGAGAAGTCAGATTACTGAATCAACTTTGAGAAGTCATTCCACTGAATCAATTTTGAGAAGTCAGATTACTGAATCAACTTTGAGAAGTCAGATTACTGAATCAACTTTGAGAAGTCATTCTACTGAATCAACTTTGAGAAGTCATTCTACTGAATCAACTTTGAGAAGTCATTCTACTGAATCAGATTTGAGAAGTCAGTTTACTGAATCAACTTTGAGAAGTCAGATTACTGAATCAACTTTGAGAAGTCAGATTACTGAATCAACTTTGAGAAGTCAGTAGAGTAGAGAGAGTAGAGTAGAGTAGAGAAGGATAAGTGGAAAGGAGGAGAGGAGGAGAGGAGAGATGAGGAGAGGAGAGATGATGGTGATGTAATTTGCTCTTAGCGTCAGGCACCCAGTCAGTGTGTATCTTTGTGTGTGTGTGTGTGTGTGTGTGTGTGTCTGCACATCTGTGCATCTGTGTGTTGGAGTGTTTGTGTGTCGGTGTGTGTGTGTGTACTGCCATGATGCCGATGTGGAGGGTGATTTAGCGAGAGGAACGAGTGGAAGACAAGACAAACACTAATTGCCTACATTAATCAGGTTAGCGATGCCCCCAACTGTGAGGTAAACTGATTGAAATCCTTTTACCTTTCAGGCAGCCAAACATTGTGCCTGAACAGGAGGAGAGGAGGAGGAGTGGGGGAGGAGAGGAGGGGGTTTAGAAGAGAGGGAACGAGGCAGGAAATGAAGCTTTAACTACAAATAAACCATGTCTTTGTCTAGACAAATCTCTTTTCAGCCCGTAATGCTCTCTGAAATGTGTTAATGTCATGTAAAGTCGTTCAGGGAGAGAGAGAGAGATGGTGGGGGGGTCAGGGAGAGAGAGAGGGCCAAGGGAAAGGCCAAGTGTAAATGGTATGGCTCTGGAAGAAAAGCCCTTTTCCGGCATAAAGTACCAAATCAAATTATTCCCTCCTGGCCCAGCTGCTAGTGGTGTCGGAGAGAGAGAGAGAGGGTTGTGTTCCAAATGGCACACTATTCCCTTTATAGTGCACTACTTTAGACCAGAGCTCTATGGCACCCTATTCCCTATATAGTGCACTACTTTAGACATGAGCCATATGGAACCCTATTCCCTACATAGTGCACTACTTTAGACCAGAGCCCTATGGCACCCTATTCCCTACATAGTGCACTACTTCTAACAAGGGCCCTATGCTCTGGTCAAAAGCAGTGCACAGTAAAGGGAATGGGGTGCCACTTGGAACGCACCCAGGGGCTTGAGGCCTAATACCTCTGTGTGACAGGCAGGGACCATTCCATTTCCATTTCCAGGACCGTCTAATCTACAGCACTACACTATTGAACTATAGAGATGTCTCTACTCCACTGAGACAAATGATGAGAAGGATTATCACCACAGCAGGCAAAGGTTCTTGGAGTCAAACAGACAAGCCTGGATGAGATCTTTAATGTCAGGGCCCTTCGCAAGGTACTAGGAGTCAAACAGACAGGCCTGGATGAGATCTTTAATGTCAGGGCCCTCCGCAAGGTACTAGGAGTCAAACAGACAGGCCTGGATGAGATCTTTAATGTCAGGGCCCTCCGCAAGGTACTAGGAGTCAAACAGACAGGCCTGGATGAGATCTTTAATGTCAGGGCCCTCCGCAAGGTACTAGGAGTCAAACCGACAGGCCTGGATGAGATCTTTAATGTCAGGGCCCTCCGCAAGGTACTAGGAGTCAAACAGACAAGCCTGGATGAGATCTTTAATGTCAGGGCCCTCCGCAAGGTACTAGGAGTCAAACAGACAGGCCTGGATGAGATCTTTAATGTCAGGGCCCTCCGCAAGGTACTAGGAGTCAACCAGACAGGCCTGGATGAGATCTTTAATGTCAGGGCTCTCCGCAAGGTACTAGGAGTCAAACAGACAGGCCTGGATGAGATCTTTAATGTCAGGGCCCTCCGCAAGGTACTAGGAGTCAAACAGACAGGCCTGGATGAGATCTTTAATGTCAGGGCCCTCCGCAAGGTACTAGGAGTCAAACAGACAGGCCTGGATGAGATCTTTAATGTCAGGGCTCTCCGCAAGGTACTAGGAGTCAAACAGACAGGCCTGGATGAGATGTGTAAGGTCAGGGCCCTCCGCAAAGCTTAAAAATTAATTTTAGACCCAAGCCACCCGCTGTACCCGGACTTTGAACTACTCCCCTCTGGGCGCAGGTATAGGACACCCCTCGGCAGGAAAAACACAACTAGACAATCATTTGTGCCAGGTGTGATATCCCTCCTGAATAGCTCGGGCTAATGTTCCTATCGACCCAGTAAGGCCCGCCGGTTAGTGAATTTTTATTGCTATGTAACTGTTATGAATGTTGTATTGTCAATTTGTTTTCTACTGTATTTAAACGCCATTTTAAACGTCTACATGATACTGCAACATAATGTCCCCAAGGGGACGATAAAGACAGAAAATAACTATTCTATAGAACTATAGAGATGTCTCTACTGTAATATACTATAGAACTATAGAGATGTCTCTACTGTAATATACTATAGAACTATAGAGATGTCTCTACTGTAATATACTATAGAACTATAGAGATGTCTCTACTGTAATATACTATACAACTATAGAGATGTCTCTACTGTAATATACTATAGAACTATAGAGATGTCTCTACTGTAATATACTATAGAACTATAGAGATATCTCTACTGTAATATACTATAGAACTATAGAGATGTCTCTACTGTAATATACTATAGAACTATAGAGATATCTCTACTGTAATATACTATAGAACTATAGAGATGTCTCTACTGTAATATACCAATGAACTGTAGATAGGTCTCTACTGTAATATACTATAGAACTATAGAGATGTCTCTACTGTAATATACTATAGAACTATAGAGATATCTCTACTGTAATATACCAATGAACTGTAGATAGGTCTCTACTGTAATATACTATAGAACTATAGAGATGTCTCTACTGTAATATAGTATAGAACTATAGAGATGTTTCTACTCTACTGTACTATACAACTTTAGAGATTTTTATTTCTCATTTAATGTGCGTGCATTTTTGTGTGTGGAGTGTGATGTGTGTATAATGTGTGTGTCTGTGCTTGTGTAGATCCATCCACCATATCTCTCTCTCTCTCTCTCTCTCTCTCTCTCTCTCTCTCTCTCTCTCTCATGCTTTCTCTCTCTCTCTCTCTCTCCCTCTCTCTCTCTCTCTCTCTCTCTCTCTCTCTCTCTCTCTCTCTCTCTCTCTCTAATTGTCTGTGACCGTAATGTGAGACAGGATCAGTGCTTTTCACACGGCAATCACTTCTACACTGTCCCCCTGTCTGCAACTCCTGAATACCATGGATGTGTGAGTGGTTGCATGCGAGTGAGTGAGTGTGTGAGTGTGTGTGTTTGTGTTTGTGCAAGTGTGAGTATGTGTGTGTGGCGTGACATACATAACCGTTCCTTTCATTCTAGTTCTTCCCTCTCCTTCACTAGTTGTGTTAATGGTTTAAGGAAGTGTGTTTAATCATATTTATTTACAGTGCTTTATAGTATGGATTCTCCCCTTGCCATTGTTACTAGTAACTTTCACTAGATCCTCCACTTACCTTTTTACTATAATAATTACTCTGAGAATAAAGATGGCTTGGCAACGGACAAAGAGAAGACATGATAATTACTCTGTACATTGCCAAGCCATCTTTATTCTCAGAGTAATTATCATGTCTTCTCTTTGTC
>NC_052313.1:3666816-3691816 GCF_016432855.1 Salvelinus namaycush | reverse complement strand
TGAAGGGCAGCTCAGAACAGCTGATGATGGATTTCATGAACTGATTGGGTCTCCGTTTGACACCAACAAACGTCCCATAATATCTGTCCCTCTGCTCTCCCTAAATCGTGGCATTGACTGGTTCAGCAGACTTTTAGCCCTCCATAACTGGCTACGAGACTATTGCAGCTCTGTGGGTGTAACATTTTTTGACCATTTTAATACCTTCTGGAAACCTAGCTTGTTTTATAATGAGGAAGGGATCCATCATTTGAGTTCTTGGATCTTTTCACTGCATTATAAGGCTGCGTTGAGACAATGACTTATCAATGACCCAAGTCCAGCTCAGTTAATCACTACCTTTGTGTCGCTGAGTTGTCACAATGCTTCAGTAAAATGTACGTTATCCCAGCGACGCTGAAAGACACAATGAAAGTTACCTAATTTATGTCCCTGATCCTACAGCTATTGTAAGCAGTAACCATGTGCCTATGAACCACAGTTATACTGTTAGCACTGAGGTGGTGTGCCCGAGGAGGAAGTCCACTGTGTGCAGCTAACATAAATAACATGAGCATGTCTACGTCTGCTGTCTACTTGGCATATATAGACCTGAGGCATTACATGTATTAGCCTAGCCTATGTGTTTGTTATGTTGGCTATGACATGCTGTGGTTTTTGAGTGTCTTATTGTCTATTGGTCTACATATTTTATTATGGTAATTGTGTTCCCCATACTCTATATAATATATATGCTTATAGATATGTGTTGTGTATTTGATGTATTGACGCAGGGCTCACCCATACAAGTATTGACGCAGGGCTCAACCCCCTGCTAAAATAAAGGTTACATAAAATAAGTTATAGTCAACTTTTTAAAATCCTCAATAGTGGTAGAATTGACCTCTGGGAGCCAACTCCAAAGAGACCACATTCAAGTCCACCATCCCCCCACTCATTCAAACATAGGAACTGGTTCCTTCAGTCTGACCCCTGCTGCTGTCTCTGGCTCCACCCTCAACCCCGCCCGGACATCTAGAGGTGTGAAGAGACCAGCCCAGAAGTGGAGGAGGACCAGTGCACCAACGGAAATTACCACCGAGGGAGAGAACTGTTGATCCACTGTGCTAGAGGATGATGTGGAGCCACTTCCACCAACATTTTGACATTAAAGGCAGCCTGGACCTCAGCTGCACATGACTGGAAAGTACAGCCCCCTTCATCTTTGTGTGTAAACTTTAATTTGTTATTACCATAGTATTTTTGTATGTTCTCTATAGTTTACTGTATGTACTTGAAGATTTATCATTTGACTAATTCGGTCACACGGAGGCCACTTGGGTACATTTGGGCAAACCTGTGAGGGACGCCTGGAAGATGTCCTACTAAATATTATGTAACTCTTTCATTTTGCACACACACTGTTGCCCTGTTGTGGACAAAATCTACAGTATCCCCATCTTCCTATCTCAATGTATGGCCTTTCTTTTGCATTTCAAATAAAAATAGAAAACACATATATTTTTGTTTTGTTTTATCTTTTACCAGATATTATTATATTCTCCTACATTAATTTCACATCTCCACATACTTCAAAGCGTTTCCTTCCAAATAGTATCAAGAATATGCATATCCCTGCGTCAGGTACTGAGCTACAGGCAGTTCGATTTGGGTTTGTAATTTTAGGCGGAAATTGAGACAAAGATTCCTATCCAGAAAAGGTTTAAAAGCAGTTTCCAAATCCATCGGATATAGTGATCACAATATTGTAGCCATTGCTAGGAAAACCAAAGTTCCAACGGCTTGGCCTAATATAGTGTATAAGAGGTAATAGAATTGATGTAAAGAATATTTGTGGTGTGTAATGAGAAGCAACCAGACGCTACACTTGACACATTTATGAAATATCTGTTTCCAGTTTCTAATAAGCATACACCCATTAAGAAAATGACTGTAGAAATGTTTAAATCGCCATGGACTGATGAGGAATTGAAAAATTGTATGGTTGAGAGGGATGAGGCAAAAAGGAATGGGAAATAAGTCTGGCTGCACAACCGATTGGCAAACGTACTGCAAATTGAGAAATCATCTGGCTAAACTGAATAAAAAGAATAAGAAACTATACTATGAAACAAAGATAAATTAAATAAAGAATGATAGTAAAATTAAATGTTTGTTAAAAAGGAAAACTCGGCTCCATCATACATTGAATCATACGGCTCATTCATCACAAAACCCACTGATATTGCCAACTACTTTAATGATTTCTTCATTGGCAGATTAGCAAACATAGTCATTTCATGCCAGCAACAAACCCTGACACTCCACATCCAAGTATAACTGATCACATCCAAGTATAATTGATCACATCCAAGTATAATTGATCGCATCCAAGTATAATTGATCACATCCAAGTATATTTGATCGCATCCAAGTATAATTGATCACATCCAAGTATAATTGATCGCATCCAAGTATAATTGATCGCATCCAAGTATAATTGATCGCATCCAAGTATAATTGATCGCATCCAAGTATAATTGATCGCATCCAAGTATAATTGATCGCATCCAAGTATATTTGATCGCATCCAAGTATAATTGATCGCATCCAAGTATAATTGATCGCATCCAAGTATAATTGATCGCATCCAAGTATAATTGATCGCATCCAAGTATAATTGATCGCATCCAAGTATAATTGATCGCATCCAAGTATAATTGATCACATCCAAGTATAATTGATCACATCCAAGTATAATTGATCGCATCCAAGTATATTTGATCGCATCCAAGTATAATTGATCGCATCCAAGTATAATTGATCGCATCCAAGTATAATTGATCGCATCCAAGTATAATTGATCACATCCAAGTATAATTGATCACATCCAAGTATAATTGATTAAATTATGAAAGACAAGCGTTGTACTTTAGAATTCCTTGAAAGTGAGTGTGGAAGTAGAGAAAAAAGTATTGTTGTCTATTAACAATGACAAGGATCTGATAACTTACGGACGATATTGCCACTCCTATTTGCCATATCTTCAATTTAAGCCTACTAGAAAGTGTGTGCCCTCAGGCCTGGAGGGAAGCAATGTCATTCTTCTACCTAAGAATAGTAAAGCCCCCTTTACTGGCCCAAATAGCAAACCAATCAGCCTGTTACTGTCACGCCCTGACCATAGTTTGCTTTGTATGTTTATATGTTTTGTTTGGTCAGGGTGTGATCTTAGTGGGCATTCTATGTTGTATGTCTGGTTTGTCTGTTTCTGTGTTTGGCCTGATATGGTTCTCAATCAGAGGCAGGTGTTTGTCGTTGTCTCTGATTGGGAACCATATTTAGGTAGCCTGTTTTGTCATGGTGGGTTGTGGGTGATTGTCTATGTTAGTTGCTTGTGTCAGCACATTTTTTATTATAGCTTCACGGTCGTTGTTCGTTTATTGTTTTGTATAGTTTGTTCAGTGTTCTCTGTTTATTAAATTCATGATGAACACATACCACGCTGCATTTTGGTCCTCCGATCCTTCCAACTTCTCCTCCTCAGACGAGGAGGACGACGAGCGTGACAGTTATCAACCCTTCGTAAACTTTTGGGAAAAAATGGCGTTCGATCAGATACAATGCCATTGTACAGTAAACAAATTGACAACAGACTTTCAGTACACTTATAGAGAAGGACATTCAACAAGTATGGCACTTCGACAAATTACAGATGATTGGCTGAGAGAAATTTATGATAAAAAATATTGTGGGAGCATTTTGATCGGACGGTTGCGTCGGCAGACCAGTCGTGATGGATCGGCGGTACTCCGTGTCGGCAGAAAAAGGGTCCAGGCCAATTGGCAAAATAGGTATTGTAGCCCAAGAATTAGCGGATGGACCTCTTCAGCTAGCCGAGAGATGGGCCTAGCTCGAGTCTAGCTCCAGGCTAACTGGTGCTTGCTTCAGGACAGAGACGTTAGCCAGGTGTAGCCATTCAGATTGCAGCTAGCTAGCTGCGATGATCCGGTGTAAAGGTTCAGAGCGTGCAGTAGGAATCCGGAGATGTGGTAGAGGAAAAGCAGTCCGATATGCTCTGGGTTGATATCGCGCTGTGCAAACTGGCAGGTATTGACCGGGCTGAGGCTGGCTGATGTCTGAGTTAACGATGATGACCGCTAGCAGTGGCTAACTGGCTAGTAGCTAGTTAGCTGGCTAGCTGCTGGTGGGGGGTTCCGGTTCTAAAGTGTAGGAAATAGCAGATCCGTACCACATTGGGTGAGGCGGGTTGCAGGAGAGTATATTCAGTCCGTAGATGGAAATTGAGATAGTAAAAAATATAAAAAATATATACGAAAAATATACGAAGAAAAATATATATAAATGGGACATGACAAGACAAACAGACGTCTGTGGTGGTATGCAAACAGCTACAAAAAATACCAGACGACGCCGGTACAGCGTGTAAAGTGTTATGAAATGTAATGTCATATATTTAATTGTATATAACTGCCTTAATGTTGCTGGACCCCAGGAAGAGTAGCTGCTGCCTTGGCAGGAACTAATGGGGATCCATAATAAACCCCAGGAAGAGTAGCTGCTGCCTTGGCAGGAACTAATGGGGATCCATAATAAACCCCAGGAAGAGAAGCTGCTGCCTTGACAGGAACTAATGGGGATCCATAATAAACCCCAGGAAGAGTAGCTGCTGCCTTGGCAGGAACTAATGGGGATCCATAATAAACTCCAGGAAGAGTAGCTGCTGCCTTGACAGGAACTAATGGGGAACCATAATAAACCCCAGGAAGAGTAGCTGCTGCCTTGGCAGGAACTAATGGGGATCCATAATAAACCCCAGGAAGAGTAGCTGCTGCCTTGGCAGGAACTAATGGGGATCCATAATAAACCCCAGGAAGAGTAGCTGCTGCCTTGACAGGAACTAATGGGGATCCATAATAAACCCCAGGAAGAGTAGCTGCTGCCTTGGCAGGAACTAATGGGGATCCATAATAAACCCCAGGAAGAGTAGCTGCTGCCTTGGCAGGAACTAATGGGGATCCATAATAAACCCCAGGAAGAGTAGCTGCTGCCTTGGCAGGAACCAATGGGGATCCATAATAAACCCCAGGAAGAGTAGCTGCTGCCTTGGCAGGAACTAATGGGGATCCATAATAAATACAAATAGAAAATCATGATGTTCCAAGCTTCCTGATAAACCCACACCACACACACACACACACACACACACACACACACACACACACACACACACACACACACACACACACACACACTCACACACACACCCACACACACACACACACACACACACACACACACACACACACACACACACACACACACACACACACACACACACACACACACACACACACACACACACACACTCTTACTTAACTACCACACAATAGACCTGGTAACCTTTGACAGGATCAATATTCCTTTGGTACGATGTGTTCTGATGTGAATTGTCAGCTGGCGGTTTTAGTACAAGTGAACGTCAACCAACTGAATCAATGAACATGGTGAACTCTGTCAACGCTTGAGTTCAGTACCTCTGTCAATCCAGAGAGGGAATCATGAATTACGGAATACAGTCGGGAGAATTTCTCCTCATTCAACAGCATAGCAGTGTTCTTAAAGAGATAATCCGTGGTTTACCAAATCATTGGCTGGGTGTCCACGTTTGTTGTCATTTTGAAAAGCAGATTGCCTCTTCAAGTCCCGTTTATTTTAAGCGACATGATGTGCTTTTTTGTTCCATCCCAAACACTTACACATCAGCTACATTAATAAATCAACCAATCATCAAGACCTTGATGAGTTAAATCCGGCTGTGTTAGTAGGAATGATCTGAGACAAAAGCAGGTTTCCTTTCCCCCCCCCGGGATCAAGAGCAGGTACACAAAGGCCTCCTTTAAGGGTCTGGAAAGAGATAAAGAGAGAGAGGATGAAACACAGCCGCTAACAGACCTGTGCCCCCCCCCTCCTCCTGTGACCTGTGCCCCCCCCCTCCTCCTGGGACCTGTGCCCCCCCCCCCCTCCTCCTGGGACCTGTGCCCCCCCCCCCTCCTCCTGGGACCTGTGGCCCCCCCCCCCTCCTCCTGGGACCTGTGCCCCCCCCCCCCCCCTCCTCCTGTGACCTGTGCCCCCCCCCCCCCCCTCCTCCTGGGACCTGTGCCCCCCCCCCCCCCTCCTCCTGGGACCTGTGGCCCCCCCCCCCCTCCTCCTGGGACCTGTGCCCCCCCCCCCCCCCCCTCCTCCTGTGACCTGTGCCCCCCCCCCCCCCCTCCTCCTGGGACCTGTGCCCCCCCCCCCCCCCCTCCTCCTGGGACCTGTGGCCCCCCCCCCTCCTCCTGTGACCTGTGCCCCCCCCCCCCCCCTCCTCCTGTGACCTGTGCCCCCCCCTCCTCCTGTGACCTGTGCCCCCCCCCCCCCTCCTGTGACCTGTGCCCCCCCCCCCCTCCTCCTGTGACCTGTGCCCCCCCCCCCCCTCCTCCTGTGACCTGTGCCCCCCCCCCCCCCCCCCCCCTCCTCCTGTGACCTGTGCCCCCCCCCCCCCCCCCCCCCTCCTCCTGTGACCTGTGCCCCCCCCCCCCCCCTCCTGTGATTGCCATATTCCCAGACAAAATGTCCCTTTCCACGTTGCTGTCCTTCATCCGCCTGTTAAAGCTTTTATCAGTCACAGTCACCCAGGATAGACTGGGAATATTTTACTGTGTCCCAAATGTCACCCTATTGCCTATATATTGCTTATGCTAGCGCTCCGTTAAAGTAGTGCACTGCAGTGCCTTAAGAAAGTGTTCAGACCCCACACCCTTATTCTAAAATGGATTAAATAAAAACAAATCCTCAGTAATCTACACACAATACCCCATAATGACAAAGCAAAAACAGGTTTTTTAGAAATGTTATTAAATGTGTTAAATAAAATTAACAGAAATATCTTAATTAAATATGTATTCAGACCCTTTGCTTATAAGACTCGAAATTGAGCTCAGGTGCGTCATGTTTCCATTGATCATCATTGAGATGTTTTTACAACTTGTTTGGAGTCCACATGTGGTAAATTCAACTGATTGGACATGATTTGGAAAGGCACACACCTGTCTATATGTCCCACAGTAGACAGTGCATCTCAGAGCAAAAACCAAGCCATGAGGTCGAAGGAATTGTCCGTAGAGCTCCGAGACAGGATTATGTCGAGGCACAGATCTGGGGAAGGGTACCAAAACATTTCTGCAGCATTGAAGGTCCCCAAGAACACAGTGGCCTCCATCCTTCTTAAATGGAAGAAGTTGGAACCACCAAGGCTCTTCCTAGAGCTGGCCGCCCGGCCAAACTGATCAACTGGGGGAGAAGAGCCTTGGTCAGGGAGGTGACCAAGAACCCGATGGTCACTCTGACAGAGCTCAAGAGTTCTTCTGTGGAGATGGGGGAAACTTTCAGAAGGACAACCATCTCTGCAGCACTTCAGCAATTAGGACTTTATGGTAGAGTGGCCAGATAGAAGCCACTCCTCAGTAAAAGGCACATGACAGCCCGCTTGGAGTTTGCGAAAAGCCACCTGAAGACTCTCAGACCATGAGTCTCTGAATGTCCTTGTGTTTTTCAGCCAGAGTCCGGACTTCAACCCGATCGAATATCTCTGGAGAGACCTGATAATAGCTTTGCAGCAACGCTCCCCATCCAACCTGACAGAGTTTGAGAGGATCTGCTGAGAAGAATGGGAGAAACTCCCCAAATACAGGTGTGCCGAGCTTGTAGCATCATACCCAAGAAGACTCGAGGCTGTAATCGCTGCCAAAGGTGCTTCAACAAAGTACTGAGTAAAGGGTCGGAATACTTACAACCTATTTTGCTTTGTCATTATGGGGTTTTGTGTGTACAGATTGATGAGGGGGGAAAAAACGATTTAATCAAATTTAGAATAAGGCTGTAACATAACAAAATGTGGAACAAGTCAAGGGGTCTAAATACTTTCCTAATGCACTGTAGTGCACTACTTTACCAGAGCCCGAGCATAAGAAATACACAGGGAATAGGGTGACATTTGGGACACAATATTTTCTCCTGTCTTTTTCCAGTAGCTTCCATTCTCATTCAATCATCCCCTTCAGAGAAATTCACCTTTCTTGGGACGTGAGGCTGTTTTTTTGATCGGATGACTTAAACCGGATGAGATGCCTGTGGGCCTAACAGAGTGTGTGTGTGTGTGTGTGTGTGTGTGTGTGTGTGTGTGTGTGTGTGTGTGTGTGTGTGTGTGTGTGTGTGTGTGTGCGTGTGTGTGTGTGTGTGTGTGTGCACGTGTATGTGTTGGCCTGCCAGAGAGCGGGGGATGAGGCGATGAGAAGGGGGGCTGGCCCGGGTCCGAGACCTAACGGGAGAGACGGACCAATTAACACCACACATGGAGGTCTGAGGAGGCCCGTCTCGATAGACATGCACACGCATGCAATATGACTATAGTGTCCAGTCCACAGACACAGGTGCAGAGTTAGAGGGAGAGTTGGAGGGTGATTGGAGGGTTATTGGAGGGTGAGATGGAGGGTTATTGGAGGGTGAGTTGAGTGGTAATTGGAGGGTGAGTTGGAGGGTTATTGGAAGGTGAGTTGAGTGGTAATTGGAGGGTGAGTTGAGTGGTAATTGGAGGGTGAGTTGGAGGGTTATTGGAAGGTGAGTTGAATGGTAATTGGAGGGTGAGTTGAATGGTAATTGGAGGGTGAGATGGAGGGTTATTGGAAGGTGAGTTGAGTGGTAATTGGAGGGTGAGATGGAGGGTTATTGGAGGGTGAGTTGGAGGGTTATTGGAGGGTGAGATGAATGGTAATTGGAGGGTGAGATGGAGGGTTATTGGAGGGTGAGTTGGAGGGTTATTGGAGGGTGAGATGGAGGGTTATTGGAAGGTGAGTTGAGTGGTAATTGGAGGGTGAGTTGAATGGTAATTGGAGGGTGAGTTGGAGGGTTATTGGAGGGTGAGATGGAGGGTTATTGGAGGGTGAGATGGAGGGTTATTGGAGGGTGAGTTGGAGGGTTATTGGAAGGTGAGTTGAGTGGTAATTGGAGGGTGAGTTGAATGGTAATTGGAGGGTGAGTTGGAGGGTTATTGGAGGGTGAGATGGAGGGTTATTGGAGGGTGAGATGGAGGGTTATTGGAGGGTGAGTTGGAGGGTTATTGGAAGGTGAGTTGAATGGTAATTGGAGGGTGAGATGGAGGGTTATTGGAGGGTGAGTTGGAGGGTTATTGGAGGGTGAGATGGAGGGTTATTGGAAGGTGAGTTGAGTGGTAATTGGAGGGTGAGTTGAATGGTAATTGGAGGGTGAGTTGGAGGGTGAGTTGGAGGGTTATTGGAGGGTGAGATGGAGGGTTATTGGAGGGTGAGTTGAGTGGTAATTGGAGGGTGAGTTGAGTGGTAATTGGAGGGTGAGTTGGAGGGTTATTGGAAGGTGAGTTGAATGGTAATTGGAGGGTGAGATGGAGGGTTATTGGAAGGTGAGTTGAGTGGTAATTGGAGGGTGAGATGGAGGGTTATTGGAGGGTGAGATGGAGGGTTATTGGAGGGTGAGTTGAATGGTAATTGGAGGGTGAGATGGAGGGTTATTGGAGGGTGAGATGGAGGGTTATTGGAAGGTGAGTTGAATGGTAATTGGAGGGTGAGATGGAGGGTTATTGGAGGGTGAGTTGGAGGGTTATTGGAAGGTGAGTTGAATGGTAATTGGAGGGTGAGATGGAGGGTTATTGGAGGGTGAGTTGGAGGGTTATTGGAAGGTGAGTTGGAGGGTTATTGGAAGGTGAGTTGAATGGTAATTGGAGGGTGAGTTGGAGGGTTATTGGAAGGTGAGTTGAATGGTAATTGGAGGGTGAGATGGAGGGTTATTGGAAGGTGAGTTGAATGGTAATTGGAGGGTGAGATGGAGGGTTATTGGAGGGTGAGTTGAATGGTAATTGGAGGGTGAGATGGAGGGTTATTGGAGGGTGAGATGGAGGGTTATTGGAAGGTGAGTTGAATGGTAATTGGAGGGTGAGATGGAGGGTTATTGGAACTAACGCGTTAGTAAACCCGCTACAATCATACAGCACAGTGTACAGTCAGTAATCAGTTCAGCAGTTACACCAGCGGGCCCCGGTGGCAAAAAAAATCTGCCAAACCAAAAAGCTTACCTTGACTTGGAAGAGTTACGGTGTTGGATACTCATAGCCAGCTAGCTAACATAGCCTCCCACTGTTTCATCCGGGTGTTTGAGTCGGCTAAACTAGCAGGCTGCATTTTCTAGTTAATTAAGTGCTCCTCCTTCAGTTTTGAAGAAATCAATTAGTTCGAAACTGTTAAACTATTTGTCTTTCTCTCTCTTTAAGTCAACTACTCACCACATTTTATACACTACAGTGCTAGCTAGATGTAGCTTATGCTTTCAGTACTAGATTAATTCTCTGATCCTTTGATTGGGTGGATAACATGTCAGTCCATGCTGCAAGAGCTCTGATAGGTTGGAGTACATCCTCTGGAAGTTATCATAATTACAGTGTAAGTCTACGGAAGGGTGTTGGGAACCATGAGCCTCCTAGGTTTCGTATTGAAATCAATGTACCCAGAGGAGGACGAAAGCTAGCTGTCCTCCGACTACACCATGGTGCTACCCTGCAGATTGCTGCTGAGGCTAGTGCAGACCTTCAATAGTGTGTTTTAATCAGTTATTTGGTGACACGTGAATATATTTAGTATAGTTTTATCTAAAAAGGATGCATTTTTGTAAAAAAAATTATATGAAATTCACTGAGGAGGATAGTCCTCCCCTTCCTCTGAGGAGGAGCCTCCACTGGTGCAGACACTTGCCAGCATGGTTAGTGCATGCTCTGAGTACACGTCCTTGTAATTTGTCTGGCCCTGCGGCCTTGTGAATGTAACTTGTTTAAAAAGGTCTTACTCACATCGGCTACGGAGAGCGAGAGAGGCGCCTGTAGAAGGCCACAACACAACGAGTTTTGGCTCTAGAAACAGACTCAGAACAGTGTAGAAAAACTCCTCAGATTCATTTGATTTACATTTTAGTAATTTAGCAGACGCTCTTATGCAGAGCGACTTATTGAAATGAGTGCATACATTTCCGTACTTTTTGGTACTGGTCCCCTGTGGGAATCCAACCAAAAAACCCTGGACTTGCCTACTGAGCCAGACAGGACTCCTAACACTCTACCACCCGAACCACATGACTAACACTCTACCACCTGGACCACAGGACTAACACTCTACCACCTGAACCACAGGACTAACACTCTACCAGCTGAACCACAGGACTAACACTCTACCACCTGAACCACAGGACTAACACTCTACCAGCTGAACCACAGGACTAACACTCTACCACCTGGACCACAGGACTCCTAACACTCTACCAGCTGAACCACAGGACTAACACTCTACCACCTGGACCACAGGACTAACACTCTACCACCTGAACCACAGGACTAACACTCTACCACCTGGACCACAGGACTAACACTCTACCACCTGAACCACAGGACTAACACTCTACCAGCTGAACCACAGGACTAACACTCTACCACATGAACCACATGACTAACACTTTACCACCTGGACCACAGGACTCCTAACACTCTACCACCTGAACCACATGACTAACACTCTACCACCTGAACCACAGGACTAACACTCTACCAGCTGAACCACAGGAGTAACACTTTACCCCCTGAACCACAGGACTAACACTCTACCACCTGAACCACAGGACAAACACTCTACCACCTGAACCACAGGACTAACACTCTACCACCTGAACCACATGACTAACACTCTACCAGTTGAACCACAGGACTAACACTCTACCACCTGAACCACAGGACTAACACTCTACCACCTGAACCACATGACTAACACTCTACCAGTTGAACCACAGGACTAACACTCTACCACCTGAACCACAGGACTAACACTCTACCAGTTGAACCACAGGACTAACACTCTACCACCTGAACCACAGGACTAACACTCTACCACCTGAACCACAGGACTAACACTCTACCACCTGAACCACAGGACTAACACTCTACCACCTGAACCACAGGACTAACACTCTACCACCTGAACCACATGACTAACACTCTACCAGCTGAACCACAGGACTAACACTCTACCAGCTGAACCACAGGACTAACACTCTACCACCTGAACCACAGGACTAACACTCTACCAGCTGAACCACAGGACTAACACTCTACCACCTGAACCACAGGACAAACACTCTACCACCTGAACCACAGGACTAACACTCTACCAGCTGAACCACATGACTAACACTCTACCACCTGAACCACAGGACTAACACTCTACCAGCTGAACCACAGGAGTAACACTCTACCCCCTGAACCACAGGACTAACACTCTACCACCTGAACCACAGGACTAACACTCTACCACCTGAACCACATGACTAACACTCTACCACCTGAACCACAGGACTAACACTCTACCACCTGAACCACAGGACTAACACTCTACCAGCTGAACCACAGGAGTAACACTCTACCCCCTGAACCACAGGACTAACACTCTACCAGCTGAACCACAGGAGTAACACTCTACCCCCTGAACCACAGGACTAACACTCTACCACCTGAACCACAGGACTAACACTCTACCAGCTGAACCACAGGACTAACACTCTACCACCTGGACCACAGGACTCCTAACACTCTACCACCTGAACCACATGACTAACACTCTACCAGCTGAACCACAGGACTAACACTCTACCACCTGAACCACAGGACTAACACTCTACCACCTGAACCACAGGACTAACACTCTACCACCTGAACCACAGGACTAACACTCTACCAGCTGAACCACAGGACTAACACTCTACCAGCTGAACCACAGGACTAACACTCTACCACCTGAACCACAGGACTAACACTCTACCACCTGAACCACAGGACTAACACTCTACCAGCTGAACCACATGACTCCTAACACTCTACCACCTGAACCACAGGACTAACACTCTACCACCTGGACCACAGGACTCCTAACACTCTACCACCTGAACCACAGGACTAACACTCTACCACCTGAACCACAGGACTCCTAACACTCTACCACCTGAACCACAGGACTAACACTCTACCACCTGAACCACAGGACTAACACTCTACCACCTGAACCACAGGACTAACACTCTACCACCTGAACCACAGGACTAACACTCTACCACCTGAACCACAGGACTAACACTCTACCAGCTGAACCACAGGAGTAACACTCTACCCCCTGAACCACAGGACTAACACTCTACCACCTGAACCACATGACTAACACTCTACCCCCTGAACCACAGGACTAACACTCTACCACCTGAACCACAGGACTAACACTCTACCACCTGAACCACAGGACTAACACTCTACCAGCTGAACCACAGGACTAACACTCTACCACCTGAACCACAGGACTAACACTCTACCAGCTGAACCACAGGACTAACACTCTACCACCTGAACCACAGGACTAACACTCTACCAGCTGAACCACAGGACTAACACTCTACCACCTGGACCACAGGACTCCTAACACTCTACCACCTGAACCACATGACTAACACTCTACCAGCTGAACCACAGGACTAACACTCTACCAGCTGAACCACAGGACTAACACTCTACCACCTGAACCACAGGACTAACACTCTACCAGCTGAACCACAGGACTAACACTCTACCACCTGAACCACATGACTAACACTCTACCACCTGAACCACAGGACTAACACTCTACCAGCTGAACCACATGACTCCTAACACTCTACCACCTGAACCACAGGACTAACACTCTACCAGCTGAACCACAGGACTAACACTCTACCAGCTGAACCACAGGACTAACACTCTACCACCTGAACCACAGGACTAACACTCTACCACCTGAACCAC
Source organism: Salvelinus namaycush (assembly GCF_016432855.1). Classification (NCBI taxonomy): domain Eukaryota; kingdom Metazoa; phylum Chordata; class Actinopteri; order Salmoniformes; family Salmonidae; genus Salvelinus; species Salvelinus namaycush. The sequence continues at coordinate 3,677,886 of NC_052313.1, read as the reverse complement.
AGGACTAACACTCTACCAGCTGGACCACAGGACTAACACTCTACCACCTGAACCACAGGAGTAACACTCTACCACCTGAACCACAGGACTAACACTCTACCACCTGGACCACAGGACTAACACTCTACCACCTGAACCACATGACTAACACTCTACCAGCTGAACCACAGGACTAACACTCTACCACCTGGACCACAGGACTAACACTCTACCACCTGAACCACATGACTAACACTCTACCACCTGAACCACAGGACTAACACTCTACCAGCTGAACCACAGGACTAACACTCTACCACCTGAACCACAGGACTCCTAACACTCTACCACCTGAACCACAGGACTAACACTCTACCAGCTGAACCACAGGACTAACACTCTACCACCTGAACCACATGACTAACACTTTACCACCTGAACCACAGGACTAACACTCTACCACCTGAACCACAGGACTAACACTTTACCACCTGAACCACAGGACTAACACTCTACCACCTGAACCACAGGACTAACACTCTACCACCTGGACCACAGGACTAACACTCTACCACCTGAACCACAGGACTAACACTCTACCACCTGGACCACAGGACTAACACTCTACCACCTGAACCACAGGACTAACACTCTACCAGCTGAACCACAGGACTAACACTCTACCAACTGAACCACAGGACTAACACTCTACCAGCTGAACCACAGGACTAACACTCTACCACCTGAACCACAGGACTAACACTCTACCAGCTGAACCACAGGACTAACACTCTACCACCTGAACCACAGGACTAACACTCTACCAGCTGAACCACAGGACTAACACTCTACCAGCTGAACCACAGGACTAACACTCTACCAGCTGAACCACAGGACTAACACTCTACCACCTGAACCACAGGACTAACACTCTACCACCTGAACCACAGGACTAACACTCTACCAGCTGAACCACAGGACTAACACTCTACCACCTGAACCACAGGACTAACACTTTACCACCTGAACCACAGGACTAACACTCTACCACCTGAACCACAGGACTAACACTCTACCACCTGGACCACAGGACTAACACTCTACCACCTGAACCACAGGACTAACACTCTACCAGCTGAACCACAGGACTAACACTCTACCAGCTGAACCACAGGACTAACACTCTACCAGCTGAACCACAGGACTAACACTCTACCACCTGAACCACAGGACTAACACTCTACCAGCTGAACCACAGGACTAACACTCTACCACCTGAACCACAGGACTAACACTCTACCAGCTGAACCACAGGACTAACACTCTACCAGCTGAACCACAGGACTAACACTCTACCAGCTGAACCACAGGACTAACACTCTACCACCTGAACCACAGGACTAACACTCTACCACCTGAACCACAGGACTAACACTCTACCAGCTGAACCACAGGACTAACACTCTACCACCTGAACCACAGGACTAACACTTTACCACCTGAACCACAGGACTAACACTCTACCACCTGAACCACAGGACTAACACTCTACCACCTGGACCACAGGACTAACACTCTACCACCTGAACCACAGGACTAACACTCTACCAGCTGAACCACATGACTAACACTCTACCAGCTGAACCACAGGGCTGTTAATGACAGGACAGGCCCAATAGAAAGTGGATTGTGATGGTTGTGAGATGTAAAGCTAAGAATTGTGTGGGCTTTTGCACAGTATTTGTATGTGTGTTTATGTGTGTTTATGTGTGTTTATGTGTGTTTTTTTATATTTATTTTACCTTTATTTAACCAGGGAGGGCTCATTGAGATTTAAAATCTATTTTTCAAGAGCACCCTGGCCAAGATAGGCAGCACAAAGTCCTTACAATAATTACAGACAAACACATGAAAAAAAGATTTGAGATAATGTGTGTGTGTGTGTGTGTGTACCCGTCCGTGCATCTTCACATGAATGTGTGTTTGTGTTTGTGTGTGGTTATGTCTGAGTCGCTCAGTGACAGGGGCCTTGGAGTTTAGTACCAGCTGACTATCTTCAAACAAAGACCACTCCACTACACCTACAGTATGTTGTCCTGAAATAGCCTTCAGAGGAACAGAACGCTCTGTCAGGACTACGGAACGCGATGAACCTCCTCCAAACGGACACCGATTAAAGTCCACGTCTACAATACTGCCAATTGAGTAGGAGAGCCTCGCACACATCTCTCTCCTCGAAAGATTATGCATTTGAGTGCATGTGTGTGTGTGTGTTATATTGCTAACCCTCTCTGACCCCGGCATGTCAGAGCCCTCCCCACAGCTCCATTAACAAACAACCTGGGCCCCACAGAATCTTTTTAAGACCAATCAAGATGTCACAGTCGGAGAACGGCCGGAGCCTGCTCTAGAATGTTCTGCTGCCTGTATGAACTGTCCTCCGAGTGTGTCCCAAATGGCAACCAATTCTCTACATAGTGCACTACTTTAGACCAGAGCCATATGACACCCTATTCCCTATATAGTGCACTACTTTAGACCAGAGCCCTATGGGCCCTTATCAAAGGTAGTGTGCTACTGTATGGGGAATAGGGTGTTGTTTTGGGACAGGCAGAGTTCTGGACACCCTTCCCCCTTCCACCCGCAAAGACCCCTATAACATGTCTGGCAGGGGTCCTTTGGCCTTTCAGTCGTTCAGCTTCCCCATTACCAGCTGTCCCCATCTCTCCTTTCTCTTTCTCTGTACCTCCCCTCCACTCTCTCTCTCTCTCTCTTCCTCTCTCTCTCTCTCTCTCTCTCTCTCTCTCTCTCTCTCTCTCTCTCTCTCTCTCTCTCTCTCTCTCTCTCCATCTCTCTCTCTCTCTCCCCATCTCTCTCTCTCTCTCTCCCTCTCTCTCTCTCTTCCTTACTAATTAGTGACCTTAATTCATCAATCAAGTCCAAAGGTAGAGAGAAAACAGGTAGATACTCGCCTCCCCCCCGTGGAATGAGTTGGACACGTGATGTACAGTAGGTAGTAGGTAACCATTTCGGAAACACATTCCATCTCTCTCTGCCAAGTGAAACTGAGGAGGCAACAGGGCCAGTGCACAGAGCCTAAACTAGAAAACTACAGATTAGAAACTAGAAACAAGGAGAGTTCTTCATCCCCCCCAAAAAAACACTTCTTCCTGAGGAGTGGTGATAATCACTGAGTGCCAGTGAGTTTTTTCTGTGTTTCCCCTCCAGCACAACAACATCATTAGAGCCTGCCATTGACTGACATGTTGTTTCATTATTATGTTCCTGCCGTTGAGCAATAAATCTTCACTGTCAGGGTTTATGGTGCGAAGCCATGTTTTGAAGAATCCTTTTCAGTCCTTTTCTGTCTCTCCCTCGCCTCTCCCCCCGTCTCTCTCTCTCTCTCTTCTTGTTTCTCTCCGTCCCTCTCTCCCTCTCCCCCCGTCTCCCTCTCTCTCTCTTCTTGATTCTCTCCGTCTCTCTCTCTCTCTCTCTTCTTGTTTCTCTCCCTCGCCTCTCCCCCCGTCTCTCTCTCTCTCTCTTCTTGATTCTCTCCGTCTCTCTCTCTCTCTCTTCTTGTTTCTCTCTGTCCCTCTCTCCCCCTCTGCTTTTCTTTCTCTTTTCATCTCTCTCAGTCCTCAGAGTTCAGACGTGGGGGTGTGATGTGCATGTAATACTATATTAGTTCCATTGTGATGCACCGTCGGAGGGCCCATGAAGTTACATCTGCATGAAATCACTGTCTGGGCCGACCCGTAAATCAACCAGGGGTGTTGTTCAGTGTTCACATACAGTTTTATGGGGACTTGAGGTGAGGGTGGTTTGCTGGGATGTTCCGGACCAGGCTGGCAGGGCAGGGCTGTCCGCTAGGCCTGTTGTCCCAAATGGCAAACTTAATTCCAAATGTTATTTTCTTAAATATATTTTTTTAAACCTATTCCCTATATAGTAAACTACTTTAATCAGAGCCAACAGGTGTGTGAATAAATATATGTTTTCCTCTTCTGTTGATGTTAACAATAATCAATGTGGACTGACTCTCCTGTAGTACTGCAGGCTAATCAATGTGGACTGACTCTCCTATAATACAGTAGACTAATCATTGTGGACTGACTCTCCTGTAGTACAGCAGGCTAATCAATGTGGACTAACTCTCCTGTAATACTGCAGGCTAATCAATGTGGACTAACTCTCCTGTAATACAGCAGGCTAATCAATGTGGTACTGTAGTACTGCAGGGCAAATCTCCCTCCACTCTGCTGTTTCCAGTCAGAGTTGACCACTTGTGTTACCAGCCTGGTTCTGTCCCAAATTACCAACATTTTAATCAGCTAGAAAGAGGATCCTCTGTGGGTCAGAACCAAACACCATCACACCTCCACCACTTTAATCAGTTAGAAACAGGATCCTCTGTGGGTCAGAACCAAACACCATCACACCTCCACCACTTTAATCAGCTAGAAACAGTATCCTCTGTGGGTCAGAACCAAACACCATCACACCTCCACCACTTTAATCAGTTAGAAACAGGATCCTCTGTGGGTCAGAACCAAACACCATCACACCTCCACCACTTTAATCAGTTAGAAACAGGATCCTCTGTGGGTCAGAACCAAACACCATCACACATCCACCACTTTAATCAGCTAGAAACAGGATCCTCTGTGGGTCAGAACCAAACACCATCACACCTCCACCACTTTAATCAGCTAGAAACAGGATCCTCTGTGGGTCAGAACCAAACACCATCACACCTCCACCACTTTAATCAGCTAGAAACAAGATCCTCTGTGGGTCAGAACCAAACACCATCACACCTCCACCACTTTAATCAGTTAGAAACAGGATCCTCTGTGGGTCTGGACCAAACACCATCACACCATCACACCTCCACCACTTTAATCAGCTAGAAACAGGATCCTCTGTGGGTCAGAACCAAACACCATCACACCTCCACCACTTTAATCAGCTAGAAACAGGATCCTCTGTGGGTCAGAACCAAACACCATCACACCTCCACCACTTTAATCAGTTAGAAACAGGATCCTCTGTGGGTCAGGACCAAACACCATCACACTATCAACACTTTAATCAGTTAGAAACAGGATCCTCTGTGGGTCAGAACCAAACACCATCACACCTCCACCACTTTAATCAGTTAGAAACAGGATCCTCTGTGGGTCAGAACCAAACACCATCACATCTCCACCACTTTAATCAGCTAGAAACAGGATCCTCTGTGGGTCAGAACCAAACACCATCACACCTCCACCACTTTAATCAGCTAGAAACAGGATCCTCTGTGGGTCAGAACCAAACACCATCACACCTCCACCACTTTAATCAGCTAGAAACAGGATCCTCTGTGGGTCAGAACCAAACACCATCACACCTCCACCACTTTAATCAGTTAGAAACAGGATCCTCTGTGGGTCAGGACCAAACACCATCACACCTCCACCACTTTAATCAGTTAGAAACAGGATCCTCTGTGGGTCAGAACCAAACACCATCACACCTCCACCACTTTAATCAGTTAGAAACAGGATCCTCTGTGGGTCAGAACCAAACACCATCACACCTCCACCACTTTAATCAGTTAGAAACAGGATCCTCTGTGGGTCAGAACCAAAAACCATCACACTATCAACACTTTAATCAGTTAGAAACAGTATCCTCTGTGGGTCAGAACCAAACACCATCACACCTCCACCACTTTAATCAGCTAGAAACAGGATCCTCTGTGGGTCAGAACCAAACACCATCACACCTCCACCACTTTAATCAGTTAGAAACAGGATCCTCTGTGGGTCTGGACCAAACACCATCACACCTCCACCACTTTAATCAGCTGGAAACAGGATCCTCTGTGGGTCAGAACCAAACACCATCACACCTCCACCACTTTAATCAGCTAGAAACAGGATCCTCTGTGGGTCAGAACCAAACACCATCACACCTCCACCACTTTAATCAGTTAGAAACAGGATCCTCTGTGGGTCAGGACCAAACACCATCACACCTCCACCACTTTAATCAGTTAGAAACAGGATCCTCTGTGGGTCAGGACCAAACACCATCACACCTCCACCACTTTAATCAGCTGGAAACAGGATCTTTAATGACTATTTCTATATGTGAATATCTGGCATGGTGGTGCCACTCTTCCTGCATAACGAAGCAAGGCTTTGGTATGATACAATACAGCATGATAACAGTGAACAAGTGTCCCATAGACTTCTCACAGGTTCCACTGAGACAGAGTGGACTCTCCCTAATAGTAAATTAGACATCTTATAATTACATCAGGTCGCAAAAGAAGCCCCCCCACTCTTCTCTCTCTCTTGGAGGGTCTTTAAGGTCATGGCCAAGCATTTACAATAATAACAGCAGCTAGCCTAGGGAAGAGACAGTCTGGCTTGGCGAGTGGAGCGGAGCGTACTTCTAAAACACGAAACTACCTCTAGTTTCGCAGCTGAGTTAGTTAAAATAACACATTAAAAATATTTATGAGACTGACTTTATGTGGTGGTCAAAACTAAGAAAGTCCAGCATGTAACACAAGCCAGGACAGGGGTGCAAAGAAAGCCACCCCCCCCCCCCCCCCCCCCCCTTCTCCTCCTGACCCACTTCCCTAAAACCACATCGGATCATTAAGCGTGTAATGGAATTTTATTCAGAGCCACACGTTTCTCTATAATGTCAAAGTAAATTGTGTTTTCAGATGGTGGAGTCTCGGACCCAGATGGAATCCTATTGTGTTATCAGATGGTGGAGTCTCTGACCCAGATGGAATCCTATTGTGTTATCAGATGGTGGAGTCTCGGACCCAGATGGAATCCTATTGTGTTATCACATGGTGGAGTCTCTGACCCAGATGGAATCCTATTGTGTTTTCAGATGGTGAGTCTCTGACCCAGATGGAATCATTTTGTGTTTTCAGATGATGGAGTCTCTGACCCAGATGGAATCCTATTGTGTTTTCAGATGATGGAATCTCTGACCCAGATGGAATCCTATTGTGTTATCAGATGGTGGAGTCTCTGACCCAGATGGAATCCTATTGTGTTATCAGATGGTGGAGTCTCTGACCCAGATGGAATCCTTTTGCGATATCAGATGGTGGAGTCTCTGACGCAGATGGAATCCTATTGTGTTATCAGAGGGTGGAGTCTCTGACCCAGATGGAATCCTATTGTGTTATCAGATGGTGGAGTCTCTGACCCAGATGGAATCCTAATGTGTTATCAGATGGTGGAGTCTCTGACCCAGATGGAATCCTATTGTGTTATCAGATGGTGGAGTCTCTGACCCAGATGGAATCCTATTGTGTTATCACATGGTGGAGTCTCTGACCCAGATGGAATCCTAATGTGTTATCAGATGGTGGAGTCTCTGACCCAGATGGAATCCTATTGTGTTATCACATGGTGGAGTCTCTGACCCAGATGGAATCCTATTGTGTTATCAGATGGTGGAGTCTCTGACCCAGATGGAATCCTATTGTGTTATCAGATGGTGGAGTCTCTGACCCAGATGGAATCCTATTGTGTTATCAGATGGTGGAGTCTCTGACCCAGATGGAATCCTATTGTGTTATCAGATGGTGGAGTCTCTGACCCAGATAGAATCCTATTGTGTTATCAGATGGTGGAGTCTCTGACCCAGATGGAATCCTATTGTGTTATCAGATGGTGGAGTCTCTGACCCAGATGGAATCCTATTGTCTCTGTAGTGCACGACCTTTGACCAGGGCCCTCATAATGGACAATACAGAGAATGTGACATCTGGAACAGACTCTAGACGTTTATACCTGCCGTTAACATGTGTCCTTCGTCCTGATCTTGACCTGATGTTGTCTGTTTACACTTGTAAGATCAGATCACAATGCGTCTTTCAATCGTCTTAATAATGTGGGCCCAATCAGAACGTGGACAAGATCTGGATAAAGGCTGTATGTTAGAACCAGATATATATACAGGGCCTCTGAGTAATGGACCAGGGAGAGGCTTGCTCTCTTCTCTCTCATCCTTCTATCTCAGAGACCAGGGGAACCAGTAACCTGGAGATTGGACCGACAGGACTGTTATACTACAGAGTCCAGGGGAACCAATATCCTGGAGATTGGACCAACAGGACTGTTATACTACAGAGACCAGAGGAACCAGTATCCTGGAGATTGGACCGACAGGACTGTTATACTACAGAGTCCAGGGGAACCAGTAACCTGGAGATTGGACCGACAAGACTGTTATACTACAGAGACCAGAAGAACCAGTATCCTGGAGATTGAACCAACAGGACTGTTATACTACAGATACCAGGGGAACCAGTAACCTGGAGATTGGACCGACAGGACCGTTATCCACAGGAAGGTAACAATACAATGTCCTTGTAATGCACTTCTCCCTACTTCACTTCCCAACAGCTGAAAAGGGATTGCCTGAGGATCTGACTGACTGGTAACGTGTCCAAAAAATCCCATTATTCCCTTTATAATACACTAGTTTAGACCATGGCCCATTGTGGAGACTGCAGACTGACTCTCCTGGGGGAGACCGAGCTCTGTCTGTTTCTCCTCTCTCAGACCTCAATAACAGAATGGGCATTGTTCTCTTTGATAAATTTTCCCTCTGCTCAGACCGGCCGAGTGAACAGAGTTAACGACCGAGGTCTGGTCTGGACGAGACAGGCAAGACGTAGCAAGAGTTCAGCGTGTAAAAAAACCGAAAGAAAAAGGAAGTGGGTGTCGTTGACAGCCATTTCATTTCTCACTCTGTTCCTCAGACAAAGAGGACCGATACAGGAAATAGATTTAAAATCTGGTGGGTTGCTGCCTGGTTTGTAGTTTCTCAGACGACTACTGAAGTCTTTAAGGATGAGTCGTATAAGTAACGATCCACTGACTTGTTTTACATTTTATATATTGTGTACATTTTGAGGACAACACGGACATTTTCACTCGTTGGAACTTTAAAACACCAGTGTAGAAACAGAGACAACACTCTCCATACTAACAGAACAATTATTGTTACTGTAAAGACGCGAAGAGATGACTATTGCTGAGCACAGAGAGTGTGAACAGACAAGTCAACAATTTTATTTTAAATCTTCAAAAGGTCACCATAATACTAATACTACGTGTTGTACTTTTAAAGGGTACAATGCCTAATGCTATAGGCTATATCTACAGCCAATAGGGTTGCGTCATCTCTTTAAACACACAGATTCTAAATGTGTTTCGCTATTGTACATTTGTTAGTACCATAAACAATCTGTGGATATTTTGTATTTTACTAGGCAAGTCAGTTATGGACAATTTCTTATTTTCAATGACAGCGGGTTAACTGCCTTGTCCAGGGGCAGAACAACAGATTTTTACCTTGGCAGCGCAGGGATTTGATCTTGCAACCTTTCAGTGACTAGTCCAACACACTAACCACTAGGCTACCTGCCTAGTGGTTAGAGGGGTGTCAGGTTTTACCCTCCTGCTGTGTTCCGGTCGAATTTGGACCGATTTACACGTTTTCTCTCTGAAAAATGAGAGTTAATTTAAGGTTCCATGACTTTTTCCACACAGGGCATCTGAACACACAACATACATTTTGATGATTTTCATTACATTTCGGGTGTTTTATTTAACTTTTGTACACCTGTGGTGTTCCTGGTCAAAAATGACCTGTCATTAGAAATGAATGAGTGAGACTACAATTAGTGTATAAAATTGAGTTCATGCCCATTCATCAGATGGACACACTTCCTCTCCCAGACCCCCACATGCATGTATGTTTGAGCACACACACACACACACACACACACACACACACACACACACACACACACACACACACACACACACACACACACACACACACACACACACACACACACACACACACACACACACACACACACACACACACCTCACTCCCCTTCTTGGCTTCCATGGCAACCCCCACGGGAACTACACCTGTTGGAATTCTCACAAACAATCGCAACATTGTTTCAATAATATATAGAACTTTTCTCCAGCTCTGGTATATAAAGCTTTTTTGAGGCCTTGCTCACAATTCATTCTGTGGCAGCACATTAACCAAACGATATTCTGTATGTGAGGCTCTTGATCATATCTTTGATCATGACACTGGTGAGGAGGAGAGAGTCCTTGTTAAACTTTGACACAAAGTCGTCTGTGATAAATAGCACAATATGTTTAATCTGAGTATTTGTTATAGTCAAAATAATCCATACATTATGCTTTTTTTTAACTTAAAAACAAATTGTATGAGCTCAGGTCAATGAGGCCTATAGGCCAGAAATAGCAAATATAAGTTCCAAACTTGTAATGTTCACAACAACTTAAGTTGATATAAAGATCTAACACAACATTAGGTGATAATATGTGTATTATTATGGATTTATAATCAGCTATAATGGGGCGGTCATTTTGGACCGGGAACACAGAATTAATGAACATGAAGAGAACACAACAGGACGGTTAACTAGGCAAGTCAGTTAAGAACAAATTCTTATTTACAATGACGTCCTCCCCCGGCCAAACCCGGACGACGCTGGGACAATTGTGCGCCGCTCTACGGGACTCCCAATCACGTCCGGTTGTGATGCATCCTGGGATAGATACCTTCGGATTCAAACCCCACATGTGGAAATACAATGAATTTCTAGAATCTATACACTCGGTCAAATAAACAGGCTTTAAGTCTTTGAATCATCATTTGAGTCTGAGGGAGATTATCAGGCCATCGTTTCAATCACAGCAAAAGAGGAAACCCGGGTGAAACAGTTCACAAATCCATTTTTATTAATTTAAACACAATCAAATAATAATGTCAAAAAAACATCTGTACACATCTTTTTGCAGATACAGCAAACCTTTGTGTTTTTTCATCCTCGAGGCCCAAGTTATTAGTGTAAAGTATTTCCAGTTTGCATTTATAATTGCAACGCCAACATAATAAAAAACAAATTAAAAAAAAAAGCTTTTGCTGAACGTATTAATTCTCTAAAAACATTTTTCCGTTGTCTACCTTGATCTAGCAGCAATATGTAGTCCCCCTGAAAGAGCTACG
>NC_052313.1:3661816-3664316 GCF_016432855.1 Salvelinus namaycush | reverse complement strand
ATGTAACCCCTACTCGGGTAGTTTGGGGCGGTGGGCCTTCAGAACGAACAGATAATGAAGACAGGCACAGGGTTCAGATGAATTGTGGCCATATGTCAACATGGTGTCGACCGTTTCATTGTTCAGTTTCTCTTTTTTTAAATGTCTCCTTCTGTTCTTTTTTCTCTCTAGTTGAAGGCAGGGAGGAAGGAGGGAGGGGAGGGAGGAAGGAGGGAGGAAGGAGAGAGGGGAGGGTGGGTGCGCGAGAGTGCAGGCAGGTAGGGAGAGCAAGAGGGCAGCCAGGTAAAGAAGGGGGAGGGCAGGCGAGACAAAGGGCCTCAGAGAGTCTGTTCTGGGTGGGAGGACCTGAGTGGCTGTGGTGAAAGTTGAAAGGTTGCAAGGCAAGGTGGAGCAGTAAGTAGGGTCTGGTAGAGTAGTTGTGGTATGTGGAGCGCTAGGGGCCAGTAGGGGCCAGTAGGGGCCAGTAGGGGTCCTTGGGTAGGTGCAGGGGGCCGGTAGCGTGTAGGGGCCTTTGGGTAGGTGCAGGGGGCCGGTAGGGGCCTTTGGGTAGGTGCAGGGGGCCGGTAGGGGCCTTTGGGTAGGTGCAGGGGGCCGGTAGCGTGTAGGGGCCTTTGGGTAGGTGCAGGGGGCCGGTAGGGGCCTTTGGGTAGGTGCAGGGGGCCGGTAGCGTGTAGGGGCCTTTGGGTAGGTGCAGGGGGCCGGTAGCGTGTAGGGGCCTTTGGGTAGGTGCAGGGGGCCGGTAGCGTGTAGGGGCCTTTGGGTAGGTGCAGGGGGCCGGTAGCGTGTAGGGGCCTTTGGGTAGGTGCAGGGGGCTGGTAGTAGAGTGTAGGGGCCTTTGGGTAGGTGCAGGGGGCCGGTAGCGTGTAGGGGCCTTTGGGTAGGTGCAGGGGGCTGGTAGGGGCCTTTGGGTAGGTGCAGGGGGCCGGTAGGGGCCTTTGGGTAGGTGCAGGGGTCCGGTAGCGTGTAGGGGCCTTTGGGTAGGTGCAGGGGGCTGGTAGTAGAGTGTAGGGGCCTTTGGGTTGGTGCAGGGGGCCGGTAGCGTGTAGGGGCCTTTGGGTAGGTGCAGGGGGCTGGTAGGGGCCTTTGGGTAGGTGCAGGGGGCCGGTAGGGGCCTTTGGGTAGGTGCAGGGGGCCGGTAGGGGCCTTTGGGTAGGTGCAGGGGGCCGGTAGGGCCCTTTGGGTAGGTGCAGGGGGCCGGTAGCGTGTAGGGGCCTTTGGGTAGGTGCAGGGGGCTGGTAGTAGAGTGTAGGGGCCTTTGGGTAGGTGCAGGGGGCCGGTAGCGTGTAGGGGCCTTTGGGTAGGTGCAGGGGGCTGGTAGGGGCCTTTGGGTAGGTGCAGGGGGCCGGTAGCGTCTAGGGGCCTCTGGGTAGGTGCAGGGGGCCGGTAGGGGCCTTTGGGTAGGTGCAGGGGGCCGGTAGCATGTAGGGGCCTTTGGGTAGGTGCAGGGGGCTGGTAGAGTGTAGGGGCCTTTGGGTAGGTGCAGGGGGCCGGTAGCACGTAGGGGCCTTTGGGTAGGTGCAGGGGGCCGGTAGCACGTAGGGGCCTTTGGGTAGGTGCAGGGGGCCGGCAGGCCGAGCTGTAGGTGTACGGTCTGAGCAGTAGGATGCGGTAGCTACAAGTACTCGAGGTCCAGAGCATGGTGGAGGGCCATGAGGTCAGAGTGGCTGGATATCCTCCAGAAGGGCATGTTGTGCTGCGGAGAGGGAGAGGGACAGGAGCATCAGAATAGGTACACACCTTCTTTTTTATTTATCTCTATTTAGTGCCAAATGAAGAACCTCCTTTTCTAAGTACGTAGAACCAGTGGTGATTTTAACAAGCATTTTGGTGGGGTTAACTCCTTATAAAAAAAGCATAGACATTTCTTGAAGATTGTCGATGCATACTTCAAAATCAAATCTAATTTTATGAGTCACATGTGCCGAATACAACAGGTGTAGTAGACCTTACAGTGAAATGCTTTACAGTGAAATGCTTACTTACGAGCCCCTAACCAACAATGACGTTTTAAAAAATACAGATAAGAATAAGAGATAAAAGTAACAAGTAATTAAAGAGCAGCAGTGAAATAACAATATATACAGGGGGGTGCCGGTACAGGGTCAATGTGCGGGGGCATCGGTTAGTGGAGGTAGTATGTACATGTAGGTAGAGTTATTAAAGTGACTGTGCATAGATGACAACAGAGAGTGGTGGTGTGGAGAGGGGGGGTGGGGGGGAGGGCAATGCGAATAGTCTGGGTAGCAGTTTGACTAGATGTTCAGGAGTCTTATGTCTCCTGGGTAGAAGCTGTTTAGAAGCCTCTTGGACGTAGACTTGGCGCTCCGGTACCGCCGGTTTAACCGTTTCACGCATTTAGAAAACACTAATAAAAAAAAATAATAAAAGTGTTTCTCAGCTTTTTGTTCGACAGGCAATAAGCAGAAACAAAGTAAGTAAAGTAAGTAAGTGAGTCAGATGGAAGGACCAAGCGATTCCTCCTCTCACCTGGAAAAACCAT